>NC_034197.2:10133303-10155885 GCF_002021735.2 Oncorhynchus kisutch
AGCATGTTGCATTTTAAACACTCGCTCTCTGAGCTGCCCTCAGTATCATCTTACGCTAAGGTCAAGAGGTCAACAGAATTCAGTACATACAGGATAGATTTGCCTTGTCTTACGCAGACAGGAAATGTAGAGCAGCAGCCCTTCGTTTGACCTGTGGAAGGAGCATAAATGCCCTCATCCATAAATCCTCCGCGCAAGTGTTTCAGCTCGGGTTTGGCCCGGCTCTCCCAGCCTCAGCCTGGGCTGGCATGCCTCTCTCTCTCTACCCAGACACGGAGTGCCGAGCGGCGGGTATCAGCGGTTTGTATGAGCACCTTTCATCCAGAGCCTGGTTCTCACATAACTCAATCTCCAAGCCTTTATCACCGCCTCATAAATAACCAGGCTATTGGCTGATAATGTCCACTTAATGCTTAGTCAATAAACCCCACAGTAAGAGAGGGACCTTTTCTCGCCCCTCCTCTATCCTCTGTACATAAATATAAACAGTGTTGCCATTAGATTGACGTGATGGGTGGGCCTGGGCTCCGTCAGGACAAAGAGCGGCGGTGTATGGACCCATGTGATACGACCGTGTGCGAATGCATGCGTGTTTCCAATTCGCTCGTGCGTGTGTGTGTGTTTGTGGGAAGCCACTGTATAATGCTACAACCGATGGCTGGGCTGCAGGTGTTAAGGGGAGATAGCAGGGGAAGGTAATGAGGGGATGAAAGGGGGGTGGGGGGGGGGGTGGATGAGGGGCGGTAAGGAGGGGATGACTGGATGGCTTTGACTGATCACCTGAGAGAGACATGTATCACACACTAATGCTCTAATTAGTTAACCTTGGTGCCACACTGCCAGGGCCACCTCCCATCTCTCCTGTCCTGCGTGCATGGTCCGCCCCCTCTCTCCTATTTGACCCATTTAGAAAGCCGATAGAGTGTGATGAAAATGTAGGGGCCTCTCAAATAGACTTGCGCTTATATTTCCTCCACATCTACTCAATCAATGGGCAGATTTGTCAGACACTTTACCATGCATTGGTGAAAAGCAAAGAGTTAGTGGGCAATATCTCATACAGCTCCCAAGTGTCATATTGTGTTATGGGAACTATGTCACAGTATGACAGTGTAAACAAAGACAGAAGTTCTCTCAAAGGTCGCCGGTCCACTCTCAAGCCCATGGAAGCTGTTGTCATGGAGAGGCTGGGATCATTGGGATGGTATCATCCTCAACCCTGGAGAGAGAGAGAGAGAGAGAGAGAGAGAGAGAGAGACAGACAGACAGACAGACAGACAGACAGACAGACAGACAGACAGACAGACAGACAGACAGACAGACAGACAGACAGACAGACAGACCAGGTTAACAGATAGGGATGGTGCTGGACTGAATGGGGGGATTTATTGTGATCCATGAGACGTCAGTCTGGGTGCAGCTGGGCTTGCAGCTGGGTGTAGTAGGGAGACAGGGCAGGAGTGTGTGTGTGCATGTGTGTGTGTGTGGGGGGGGTGTATTATGTAGTGTAGTCATTCTGTCTGCCAGGTGAGGGAGGGTGTTGTGGAATGATGAGGCACAAGGGGTCAAACTGATGGACAGACAATTTAATATAATTAAGGTATAGAGACGACTGAATGGGATTGTTGTCTCTCTATCAGATAGCCATTTCATTTCCTGTCAACGTACAAAAAATAAACTGGTCAGAAATACTTTTTTAAGGAGTACAAAGTGTCAATGCACTGGCTGCAGTCTGAACAAAGATGTCCCTACAGGTGAAAGATAGACAAAGGTAGAGGTGGAAGTAGAGGGCGTAAGATGGGGGGGGCAGTTTTGGGGAGGAAGAGGGTATAAACTGGTAGGCGTTTGGTGAGTCGCTCCAAACTCAGACACACACACACCCACGCTCCGACACACACACACACACACACACACACACACACACACACACACACACACACACACACACACACACACACACACACACACACACACACACACACACACACACACACACACACAATCCCTCCCACACACACTGCGGCAAATGAATCTCCCTGGGTAATGGAGACAGAAGCATTCTGAAATGAGGAGAGACATTAACTGGGGTATCAATAAATAAACCACTAATTAGAAAAAAAGAACCCGTGCTGGAACAGGAGGAGAAGACAGGGAGAGAATATCAACGACAGGCCTGTTCAGTCACATCTGCATTCAGCCAGCGATTCAGAGGTTGTGTTCCAAATGGCGCCCCTACCACTATACAGTGCACTACTTTTGACCTGCCAAAGGTAGTGCACTTAATTGGGAATAGGGTGCCATTTGGGACGCTTTCAGAGCTCTGCTGGCGAGGGGCTGGTCCTCATGGGGGCTTCACCAATCATGTTGGCTCGTTGGTTCCCTCCATCCCAGCCTCCCCGCCACACATCAAGCCCAGGAGAGAGTGTGCCCACTATTTGACTGTGCAGTGAACCCATCGTCTCCACCAGTACAGCTCGGATCTCCTCTCATCCCTTCTCTCTCCTCATCTTCCTGTCTCCCCCTGGCCGCTCCCTCTCTTCTCCCCAGCCTATCTGCTCGGCGCTGAGCTGTGCCTTGAGTGTGCCGCTGTGCTTTGTGACTTCACCATGATTGATTGTGGTGGGGGTCCTCTCCTCCCTTGGTAGGAGAGAGAGAGAGAATGGAGGGAGTAAAGAAGAGGAGAAAAGAGGCAAAGCAGGGAAGCCTGGGGAGACTAGAGAGAGAAACCTGAGAGGTGGAAGAAGAATGGAGGTGTGTGTGTGTGTGTGTGTGTGTGTGTGTGTGTGTGTGTGTGTGTGTGTGTGTGTGTGTGTGTGTGTGTGTGTGTGTGTGTGTGTGCGTGTGTGTGTGCGTGTGTGTGTGTGTGCGTGTGTGTGGTATAACGCATGGCCAGCAGGGGGGACATTACAGTCCTGGCGAAGTGCGACCTGGCTTACCGACGGGATCCGCTGACCGCTCCCTGTCTCTCCCTCACTGCTCCTCCCCTCCCCTCCACTCCACTCCTCCTCTCCGGAGGATAATAAAGACTAATGACACCGATGCCGTGCCATCCGGCTCCCTCGTCTCCTCTTCACGGTGTAACGCACACACGCACGTACACACGCACACACACACACGTACAACCAGCCATTTTCAGACATCATTTATCCCAGTACTCCCCCTCCCCGCTCTAATTCTGCTTTAATAACCATAGCGACCATCCATCAGCTTATTGACGTGTGTGACAGGCGCTGCGGAGCACACTAACTCCCTGCCCTTTACTTGCACACCGCCAGGGTCACCCGCAGGTCAACACAGTCAATAATCACACACACACGCACATTGCTGGCTTTCACCTTGGAGATGTGTCCATGCTCTGCATATTTACATACAGTGCTATGTTGTGATTGTCATTGACCCGAGACGATTAGTAGGCACAACCACGCAGCATGTGAATGATGCGCTCGTAGTACTGTGAAGTGTACACATAGGTGCTTGCAAAGTGTACGATATTGCAGTGTAAACGTCCGGTCCCTTTAAGTTTCCTCACTATTGTCATTATCACTGTTACTAATTACAAATCAGTGTTGAGATGCTAAATTAGCCTATGCTGTAACGTCTCTCTCTCTCTCTCTCTCTCTGATTTTCACCTCTTCGTATGTAAAACGTGGCCCATTGTCCTCCCACAGAAGAACAGAACGGATTGTCCCGGGAGTGTGACTGTGAATCCCTGCTGTTTGTTGCTGTTTCCATCTGCCCTGTGACCTGCCCTGTCTGGAACTGCGAGGAGTAAGAACACAGCCTAACGTTGACAAAGACCAAAGCCGGTGGGAGTACCGTTGAGGGCAGTGGTGTTTCTCTATCACAGGTGAAGGATCTTTTCAACAAACAAAGAGAGCTCTCACGCGTGAGTTTCAAATGCAGTATCTCTAATGGTCTCTCATATGTGCATGATGTCAGAATGCATTCGCTGTTTTAAAAAGCGATGGTCACAAAACAGGACAGTTACGCTGCCCTCAAACCAAGGCACGCTCCTGCTAATTATCCACAGGCTATGTTTCAACCTGTCCATTTTAAATGATTTTCTAACCAGTTTTATTTACTGACAGTTTGAACTGAGGCGTGTTCCGCCTCCTCATTAGTCCACATAGAAGTAGCCCATTTCACTGTAGCGGACAATGTACATTTGAGGCATTACTGAGTAGGACAGACATTCCCTCTTCAACAACAGCCCAAGCGCAAACTTTTTCCTCCCTGGCACATTTTCCGGCTGGCATTGACTTCACTACTAATAATAACTTTGGACATGTGTGTGTTCCTTATCCCAGCCATGAAAGCTGCCAGAGCGCGTGGGGGACATTGCTTACAGCCGCTTTGACAGGCTCATTGTCCACCCTCCCTCCCAAAAGCCTGGAAGGGATGAGAGAGCCAAGCATGTAGGTTTGTGGATTCAACACCGCAGCAAAACACACACTTACACACACCAACTGCTTTGCTTGTTATTTTCCATATTATGTCTATCTCTGATAAGCTACCCAGGAAGGACTAAAAACAACACATATTAATATATGTAGCCTTAGAAATAAGGTTCATGAAATGAATAACTTGCTACCGTCATATCACATTTACATATTAGCCATTTCTGAGACTCGGCTAATTCCTTCGATGATACAGCAGTAGCAATACAAGGATGTACATCCACAGAAGAGACAGGAATGCCAATGGGGGATATATTCAGAGCCATATCCCTGTAATGCTTGGAGAAGATCTCATGTCAAGTGTTAATGAAGTGTTGTGGTTGAGGTTCACCTGCTTCATCTAAAGCCCAGTCTTTTAGGGTTCAGCTTTAGGCCACCAAGTGGTAACAAAAGCTTGATAGTGTGTGTGATTTTAACAGAGAGATCTACTTTCTTGGGGACCTGAATATTGACTGGTTTTCATCAAGCTGTCCGCTGAAGAGGGAGCTTCTCACTGTAACCAGTGCCTGTAATCTGGTTCAGGTTATTAATCAACCTACCAGGGTGTTTACAAACACTACAGGAACAAGATCGTCCACATGTATTGATCACATCTGAACTAATACTGTAGAACTTTGTTCTAAAGCTGTATCCGTACCCATTGGAGCAGTGATCTCAATATAGTGGCTATATGCAGGAAAGCCAAAGTTCCAAAAGCTGGGTTTACAAAATATTTAGCTGTGGTTTATGTGGATGATGTTAAAGATATGTGTTGGTCTGATGTGATTAATGAGGAGCATCCAGATGCTGCACTTGATGAATTTATGAAATTGCTTCTTCCGATTATTGATTAACATGCACCTGTTAAGAAACTGACTGTCAGAACTGTTAAGGCTCCATGGATTGATGAGGAGTTGAAAAGCCGTATGGTTGAAAGAGATGGGGCGAAAGGAGTGGCTAATAAGTCTGGCTGTACATCCGACATTCTGACTAACTCCAAACTGAGAAATTATGTGACTAAACTCAACTAAGAGAAAAAGAAACTGTATTATGAAGCCAAGATCAATTATATAAAGAATAATGGAAAACAACTTTGGAGTACTAAATTAAATTAGGGGCAGAAAGGCACGTTCTACTCCGTCTTTCGTTGAATCAGATGACTTATTCATCATAACACCATTTGATGTTGCCAATTATGTTTATGATTACTTCATTGGCAAAACATTGACAGTAAGAATTTTGTAAAGTTATTGAGCGAGAGGTGGAAAAATTATTGTTATCGATCAATAATGACAAACCTCCTGGCATTGACAACTTAGATGGAAAGCTACTGAGGATGGTAGCTGACTCTATAGTCACTCCTATTTGTCATATCTTTAATCTGAGTCTAGAGAAAAGTCAAAGTCATTCCGTTGTCCAAGTGGCCTTTACTGGTTCAAACAGACAACCAATCAGCTTACTGCCAGCTCTTAACCAACTGTTGTAGAAAATTGTGTCTGACCAAATACAATGCTATTTCCCTGTAAACAAATTAACATCAGACTTTCAGCATACTTATAGAGAAGGGCACTCAACATGTACTGCACGGACACAAACGACAGATGAGTGGTTGAAAGAAATTGGTAAGAATATTGTGGGAGCTGGATTGTTAGATTTCAGTGCAGCCTTTGATATGATTGACCATAACTTGTTGTTGAAAAAAATGTACACTACTGGTCAAAAGTTTTAGAACACCTACACATTTTCTTTATTTTGACTATTTTCTACTTTGTAGAATAGTGAAGACATCAAAACTATGAAATAACACATATAAACCAAAAAGTGTTGAACAAATCAAAATATATTTTATATTTGAGATTCTTCAAATAGCCACCCTTTGCATTGATGACAGCTTTGCACACTGGAATGCTTTTCCAACCATCTTAAATGAGTTCCCACATATGCTGAGCACTTGTTGAATGCTTTTCCTTCACTCTGCATCCGACTCATCTCAAACCATCTCAATTTGGGTGAGGTTGGGGGATTGTGGAGGCCAGGTCATCTGATGCAGCACTCCATCCCTCACCTTCTTGGTAAAATAGCCCTCCACAGCCTGGATGTGTGTTGGGTCACTGTCCTGTTGAAAATCAAATGATAGTCCCACTAAGCCCAAACCAGATGGGATGGTGTATCGCTGCAGAATGCCGTGGTATCCACATGCTGGTTAAGTGTGCCTTGAACTCTAAATAAATCACAGACAGTGTCACCAGCAAAGCACCCACCACACCATAACACCTCCTCCTCCATGCTTAAAAGGTGGGAAATACACATGCGGAGATCATCCGTTCACCCACACCGTGTCTCACAAAGACGCGGTTGGAACCAAAAATGTTCCATTTGGACTCCAGATCAAAGGACAAATTTCCACCTGTCTAATGTCTGTTGCTCGTGTTTCTTGGCCCAAGCAAGTCTCTGCTTATTATTGGGGTCCTTTAGTAGTAGTTTCTTTGCAGAAATTCCATCATGAAGGCCTGATTCACACAGTCTCCTCTGAACAGTTGATGTTGAGATGTGTTTGTTACTTGAACTCTGTGAAGCATTTATTTGGACTGCAATTTTTGAGGCTGGTAACTCTAACACGGAACCCAAACCGGCTGCGAGCGTGCACCATCATGCACCATCGTGCGCCATTGTGCATAAATGTATTTTCTCCCCCCACACCAAACGCGATCACGACATGCAGGTTAAAATATCAAAACAAACTCTGAACCAATTACATTAATTTGGGGACAGGTCGAAAAGCATGACATTTTTTTTTCAATTTAGCTAGCTAGTTTGCACTTGCTAGCTAATTTGTCATATTTAGCTAGCTTGCTGTTGCTAGCTAATTGGCCAACCGAATCATTTCTAGTCATCTCTCCTCCTTCCAGGCTTTTTCTTCTCTTGACTTTATATTGTGATTGGCAACTTTCATAAATTAGGTGCATTACCGCCACCGACCTCATTCATCTATCAGTCACCCACGTGGGTATAACCAATAAGGAGATGGCAAGTGGGTACCTGCTTCTATAAATCAATGAAGAGACGGGAAAGGCAGGACTTGCAGCTCAATCTGCGTCTCAAATAGAACTGACTTCTGTTTTAGCCCTTGGTAACGCAGATGCTCGTTGGCGCGCGCGAGCAGTGTGGGTGCAATAATTGAATATTATAGATTTCTACATTTATTTTGCAACGCTCACACACGTGACGCGAGCGGTGTAGTCAGGGTATAATGAACTTGTCCTCTGCAGCAGAGGTAACTCTGGGTCTTCCATTCCTGTGGCAGTCCTCATGAGAGCCAGTTTCATCATAGCGCTTGATGGTTTTAGCGAATGCACTTGAAGAAATGTTCAAAGTTCTTGAAATATTCCATATTGACTGACCTTCATGTCTTAAAGTAATGATGGACATGATGTCATTAATGTCAGTAATGATGTCATTTCTCTTTGCTTATTTGAGCTGTTCTTGCCATAATATGGACTTGGTCTTTAACCAAGTAGGGCCATCTTCTGTATACCCCCCCCCCCCCCACACACACACCTTGTCACAACACAACTGATTGGCTCAAATGCATTAAGAAGGAGGGAAATTCCACAAATGAACTTTTAACAAGGCACTCCTGTTAAACCTGTTAATTTAAATGCATTCCAGGCGACTACCTCTTAAAGCTGGTTGAGAGAATGCCAAGAGTGTGCAAAGCTGTATCAAGGAAAAGGGTGGCTAATTGAAGAATCTCAAATATAAAATATATTTTATAGAGATAAACTGGTCCTGAACATCTCTAAAACTAAGAGCATTGTATTTGGTGCAAATCATTCCCTAAGTTCTAGACCTCAGCTGAATCTGGTAATGAGTTGAGGAGTTGAGGAGACTAAATTACTTAGTGTTAGCTTAGATTGTTAACTGTCACGGTCAAAACATATTGATTCAATGGTTGTAGAGATGGGGGAAGGTCTGTATGTGATAAAGAGATGCTAAGATTTTTCGACACCCCACTCCACAAAACAAGTCCGACAGGGTCTAGTTTGAGCTTATCTTGATTGTCCAGTCATATGGTCAAGCTGCAAAGATGGAACTAGTGCAGCTGCAGCTGGCCCAGAACAGAGTGACACGTTTTGCTCTTCATTGTAAATCAGAAGAGGTATAATATCAATACTATCTCTCTTGGTTAAGAGATGAGGAGAGACTGACTGCATCACGTCTTGTTTTTATAAGAGCGTAAGAATTGCATAGTCAACTGACCACACAGCACTGACTCTCACACTTACCCCACCAGACATGCCACCAGGGTTCTTTTTCACTGTCCCCAGGTCCAGAACAAATTCAAGGAAAGGTATAGTATTGTACAGAACCAGTATTGCATGGAAGTCCCTTCCATAGCGCAAGTGAACAGCAAACATGGTTTCAAAAAACAAATAAAGTCAGACCTCGCGGCACAACGCCTCTCCCCCATGTGACCTACTTTTTGTGTGTATGTAGTGATATGCAATGTGTGTCTGATAGATGCATACACACACAAACACACTCACGCACGCGCACACACACACACACACACACACACACAAACACACCACCGTGTTTTTTTAATGTATGTAAAATGTCACGTCTTTTGCCTGTTATGTCTCTTTCATCATGTGTCGGACCCCCGTAAGACTAGCTGTCGCCATTGGCATCGGCTAATGGTGATCCGAATACAATTGAATCAAGAAGAAGCACTGTTTGTTAGCTACCACTCCGCCCATGTTCTCTCTTCATTCTATTTTGACAGTGACGTTTATGTTGACTTCCTCTGTACATCAGCAAGGCATCTGAAGTGGTTGCTTTCCCATTTCCCCCCATTTTTCACTCTGACAATAATATCAATTCAGATTTGCATGCCACAGTGACCAAGCCCTTGATGAACACCTGGATCTGGGGGAGACACAAGGAAAGACACCTGGACGATTATACACAACAAAGACACTGAAGAGGACAAGAACTCGGGGAGCCTAAAATCAATGAATGGAATAGAACAGAATGGAATAGATTATAAATCCATGTAATGTGGGAATCAGCAACCAGGACAAGATATTAAACATCCTTGCCTTAGAAAACAACAGGGTAGAACACAATACGACTGAGCAGGTAACAGTCCATGAGAGCTGCTGAGCACTACAGTGGTTCTCCCTCCGGTATCATGATTTATCCCTGCCAGGCGGGGCGGGGGGCGGGGGTGTAGGTAGGCAGCAGTAGCTAGGGATGCGGGTGTGCTGGGAGGGTAGGCAGGGGTGCGGGTGCTAGCTGCTGACTGCTAGCTGCTGGCTGCTGGCTGCTGCTTTGCTGGAGGCTCTAATCCATGACACAGGTCCTATCAGCAAGGATCATTGAGCTAATTAATAACATGGCACAGAGAGGGATGGCAGTCATTAAGGAGCCGCGCCATGGCTGTGTGTGTGTGTATATGTGTGTGAGAGTGAGAGTGAGAGAGAGAGAGAGAGAGAGAGAACAGCTCTGGTGTACAGTATACTCCACGAAGGACAAACCAGTATGAGAGAACACAGACAGACACAGACACACACAGACAGACACAGTGGTCAGGACAGGACAGTTTGGGCCTGAACAAAAGGTCAGATAGAGCAAAAAGAAATGCACCCCTCTCTCTCCTTCATTATTTAGCTGAGACAGGGTCTGATTGGAACAATGGTACCAACATACACTAGAACCAGAGGGGGTCTATTTTATAGATCCAACGACTCCCTGGGAAACTAGTGTTACTGAGTCGACTATCCTTGTTAAATAAATGGCATTCAATTAAATGACTGAGGGGTCTAAAGAAACCGAGATCTTTACAGCTCTGTGGTGTCATGCACACACAGCTCAGGCCTATTATTTACTGTAACAGCCATATGTTAGCATGCAGCCACATACTATATGTCTAATATATACTGTACTGTACACAGACAGACCAGGCGGAGTACAACCTGGACTCAGGGGTCAACGTAACATAGTCAACGTAAATTTGTTCACTTTCCAGGACATAGACATGTCTTATACGGTTAGAAAGCTTAAATTCTTGCTAATCTACAGTAGCTATTACAGTGAAAAAAATACCATGCTATTGTTTGAGTAGAGTGCACAACAACAAAAAACTTATCACGGCAACTGGTTTGATACATTCCACTCTGAAGGTAAATGATGTACTTACATTCAGTAACCTTGCTCTGATTTGTCATCCTGAGGGTGCCAGAGATAAAATGTAGCATAGTTTTGTTTGATAAAATAGATTTTTATATTAAAATGTAGGAACTGGGTTCTACAGTTTGAACCCTTGTTGTCTTTGGCTCCAAACCAACCCTGCCCAGCCATCTTGATGTGTGAAAGATAGTGTATTAGCTAATGTTCCGTCATGTATGACATTCCTGGGAGTGTGTACACTTACATTTTGTATTGCCATATTAATTTTGTATGTTCTCTATAGTTATGTACTGAAAATGGATCAATTGACTAATTTGGCACATTTGGGCAGACTTGATACAAAATATTGTCCAGTATTGCAATTCTTCACTGGATCAATCTGAAACCTTGCAAACACACTGATGCCATCTAGTGGCCACACTCTAAATTGCAACTAAACTGCAATATTATATTATGACCTTTCTCTTGCATTTCACAGATGATGAAAGAAAAGAAAATATAGAAAACCATGTTTTTTGGTTTGTATTATCTTTTACCAGATCTAATCAAATCAAATCAAATGTATTTATATAGCCCTTCGTACATCAGCTGATATCTCAAAGTGCTGTACAGAAACCCAGCCTAAAACCCCAAACAGCAAGCAATGCAGGTGTAGAAGCAGGGTGGCTAGGAAAAACTCCCTAGAAAGAAAAAGAAACCTAGAGAGGAACCAGGCTATGAGGGGTGGCCAGTCCTCTTCTGGCTGTGCCGGGTGGAGATTATAACAGAATATGGCCAAGATGTTCAAATGTTCATAAATGACCAGCATGGTCAAATAATAATAATCACAGGCAGAACAGTTGAAACTGGAGCAGCAGCACGGCCAGGTGGACTGGGGACAGCAAGGAGTCATCATGCCAGGTTGTCCTGAGGCATGGTCCTCCGAGAGAGAGAAAGAAAGAGAGAAATAGAACATTAGAGAGAGCACACTTAAATTCACACAGGACACCGGATAAGACAGGAGAAGTACTCCAGTTATAACAAACTGACCCCAGCCCCCCGACACATAAACTACTGCAGCATAAAAACTGGAGGCTGAGACAGGAGGGGTCCTGTGTTATATTCTACTACATTTCCACAAACTTCTAGGTGTTTTCTTTCAAATGGTATCAAGATTATGCATATCCTTGTTTCAGGTCCTGAGTTACAGGCGCTTAGATTTGGGTATGTCATTTTAGGCAAAAACTGGGGGGAAAAAAGGGTACGATCCTCAAGAGGTTTGAACAAGTAAAAACATTTTCTCCCCAAAAGATAGGTGTACAATTATTGGCACCATGTTGTCAATATTTTGTGTACCCTCCTCTTGCGAGGATAACAGCGCAGAGCCTTTTTCTATAATGCTTTCATGAGATTGGATAACACATTGAGAGGGATCTGAGACCATTCCATTCCTCCATGCAGAATCTTTCCAGATCATTGACATCCTTCGGTCTGTGCTAATGGAATGCCCATGCACTCCAACCACAGGTTTTCAATGGGGTTCAAGTCCGGAGACTGAAATGGCCATTGAAAAATGTTGGTTTTGTGGCCAATTAACCATTCCTTTCTGGATTTTTGATGTGTGCTTGGGGGCAGCAGCTACTCACCCCAGGAATAGTATCTGTTGCTTCAAGAACAGCTCAATTGTCTCGCTGGAAGATCCACTCGCAGCCAAGTTCCAGCCTCCTGGCAGAGGCAACCAGGTTTTTACATAAAATATCCTGCTACTTGGTAGACTTCATAATGCTGTTGACCTTAACAAGGGCCCCAGGACCAGTGGAAGCAAAACAGCCCCATACCATCAAAGGTCCACCACACTAGGTATGGGGTTATTGTCTGCATGTGTATCCTTCTTTCAATGCCAACGCCTATCCAAAACATGAAATAAAATAAAAAATACTATTGGAGAAAACGGAACAATGTCAAAAACACTTCAAAAGTTGACGTTTGGAGTAACTTTGAAATTTGAAGTTTGGTGAAATTTGGAAAAACTGTGAAATTTGTTGAGTTTAACACTGTTCCAGTGGTTTTAAACTTCTTCATTATTTCCCTAATAGTGGAAAGTGGTATATATTTTTTGCATGAAGGTCAACAACCCTTTGACTCTTTTCGTTTTTGTGAGTTCTTTGCCATTCCCCATGGTGATGGATGAAACATTTATTTTATACTCCGGTGAAACAGGAAGCATGGCTTCCTAATACAGTTCCTTAAGCTCAGATGAACTTTAAAGTAGAACGTTAATGCACTTTTAATTTTCTTCGATTTCATTTTCATTTTAAACAATCTTTTTGAGATGTATTTGTTATAACTTTTTCATATGTTTGTGTGTGTGTGTGTGTGATAGCTCAGGCTGTTTCACTAATTAAAGGAAACATCAGGGGCAATTAGCAGAGTTAACAAGGCGCTCAGCAAGGCCCCAGTAGTCCACACAGCCTCCCTCTGACAGCACAGGGACTAACAAACACACACACACACACAATCACAAGCACACACATATACACACTCACACACACACACTAACAGGCTGTGGCTGGAGGTAATTGGGGAAGCAGGGAGCCTGAGACAAAATCAATGGCAACACACGTACACACAGAGGACGATTACTCACCGTGGCGTGGCGGTCGGCATGCCGTTCGTTGGTTTGGTGCCCTGGGGACTCAAACACGACAAGGTAATGTAACAGGTTTGACCCTGCCGTAGTCAGGGCAACAGGGAACAGTGTTCGACTAGTGCAGCTCAACAACCTGCAGACACACACACACACACACATAAGCGCGCTATCGACTGAATGCTGCCACATCAAACATCTTAGTCATTCATTGCACACATGGCTCACGCAGGTTCTATTTTAAGCGTGCCACTCTCCTTTTGCCATACCATTGTTATACCTCTGCTTTGTCTGTTTCCTTTCTTCTCCCTCTCTGTCTGGAGTGAGCCAGCATAATAAAGGACATTAGCATCTGTAGCTACCTGCCTGTGGCTCGGTCATGCAGACAGACAGCCGCAGTGGCTTACACAGACGAGCCACAGCCACGTCCAGTCTGACATCTCTCTTTCAGTGGAGCCACAGGGAAGTAGAGAGTAGGGAGGCTTTATTAATGCAAGAGCCTGGCTGGCTGTCACTCCGTCTCCACAGGTGTTCTGCAGACCTCATTCTCCTCATTCACATCCTGGCTCTGACCTCCACGGAGGATGCTGCACAGGGCCATTGGAGTAAGAGATGAGGAACATGGGAGATTCAGCCCAGTCTCCTCGTGTCTTATTAATGCATCGGAGTGAGTCGTGATCAGGATGTCACGTTGTCCGACGCCTGTAGGTCCACACCGTTCCCCTTAAAAGCCTCTTCCTCCAGCCTGCTTCCACCACCACATCAGTCAGACAAAACCTTCCCCACACATCCACTCCAGCTACACCACTCCCTTCTTCTTCCTGCCCTCCAAATACCAGCACATTACAGTCCTGATGCTCATCAACTGACCTGCCACTCAGAGCAGAGATGGATACACCTCCATGGACAATCTGACTCCAGATACCCTTCGTTGACTCATTTGTTTTGCTGATCTAACTACCTTTTAACCCAATGCTGAAGTGTGTGTGTGTGTGTGTGTGTGTGTGTGTGTGTGTGTGTGTGTGTGTGTGTGTGTGTGTGTGTGTGTGTGTGTGTGTGTGTGTGTGTGTGTGTGTGCGTACATGTGAGAAGAAGAGTCAACATAAAGTAGTTGATGTAGGTAGTTGATGCTTTGCCTGAAAGCATGTCCATGCTTTCAAATCCTGCAGTGCCAGACGTGTCCCCCTGCTTAAGACAGTACATGTCCAGGCCCGTCTGAAGTTAGCTAGAGAGCATTTGGATGATCGAGAAGAAGATTGGGAGAATGTCATATGGTCACATGAAACCAAAATATAACTTTTTGATAAAAACTCAACTCGTCGTGTTTGGAGGACAAAGAATGCTGAGTTGCATTCAAAGAACACCATACCTACTGTGAAGCATGGGGGTGGAAACATCATGCTTTGGGGCTGTTTTTCTGCAAAGGGATCAGGACGACTGATCCGTGTAAAGGAAAGAATGAATGGGGCCATGTATCATGAGATTTTGAGTGAAAACCTCCTTCCATCAGCAAGGGCATTGAAGATGAAATGTGGCTGGGTCTTTCAGCATGACAATGATCCCAAACACACCGCCCGGGCAACGAAGGAGTGGCTTCGTAAGAAGCATTTCAAGGTCCTGGAGTGGCCTAGCCAGTTTCCAGATCTCAACCCCATAGAAAATCTTTGGAGGGAGTTGAAAGTCTGTGTTGCCCAGCAACAGCCCCAAAACATCAGTGCTCTAGAGGAGATCTGCATGGAGGAATGGGCCAAAATACCAGCAACAGTGTGTGAAAACTTTGTGAAGACTTACAGAAAACGTTTGACCTCTGTCATTGCCGACAAAGGGTATATAACAAAGTATTGAGATAAGCTTTTGTTATTGACCAAATACTTATTTTCCAACATAATTTGCAAATAAATTCATAAAAAATCCTACAATGTGATTTTCTAGATTTTTTTCTTCTCATTTTGTCTGTCATAGTTGAAGTGTACCTATGATGAAAATTACAGGCCTCTCTCATCTTTTTAAGTGGGAGAACTTGCACAATTGGTGGCTGACTAAATACTTTTTTGCCCCACTGTACATGTGTGAACAACAGGCACAACTCCAATATAACGTTTTTTTTCTTCTCAAAGTTGCCGGGATATCCTCCTTACATCAGTACACTCTACCAGTACACTAGTAACAACCTATGCATTGCGAAACTTCTATTCAGTCAAATAAGCCAGATGAGGCAAATAAGAAAAAAAAAATACAATTGGCAACCAAATTCGACACTGACATAAAAAACTCTTTGCTTGGTGAGTGAAACAAATGACAAAAACGCCACCTACTGGAGAAAACAGATTTTAGACCTAGTTATCCCTCCCGCTTCTCCTAGCGAATAAGTATGTGTGTTTGAATGCAAATGTACAGTTTGTCCGTATTAGTATACTTACTAGAGATCGACCGATTCATCGGAATGGCCGATTAATTAGGGACGATATCAAGTTTTCATAACAATCGGGAATCGGTATTTTTGGGCACCGATTTGCCGATTTAAAAAAATGTTATAATTTTTTAATTTTTTAAAACCTTTATTTAACTAGGCAAGTCAGTGAAGAACACATTCTTATTTTCAATGGCGGCCTAGGAACGGTGGGTTAACTGCCTTGTTCAGGGGCAGAATGACCGTTTTTCACATTGTCAGCTCGGGGGATCCAATATTGCAACCTTACAGTTAACTAGTCCAACGCAATAACGACCTGCCTCTCTCTCGTTGCACTCCACAAGGAGACTGCCTGTTACGCGAATGCAGTAAGCCGAGGTAAGTTGCTAGCTAGCATTAAACTTATCTTATAAAAAACAATCAATCATAATCACTAGTTTAATACACATGGTTGATGATATTACTAGATATTATCTAACGTGTAATGCGTTGCATATAATCTGACTGAGCATACAAGCATACAAGTATCTAAGTATCTGACTGAGCGGTGGTAGGCAGAAGCAGGTGCGTAAACATTCATTCAAACAGCACTTTCGTGCGTTTTGCCAGCAGCTCTTCGTTGTGCGTCAAGCGTCGAGATGAGGCTGGTGTAACCGAAGTGAAATGGCTAGCTAGTTAGCACGCTAATAGCGTTTCAAACGTCACTTTCTCTGAGCCTTCTAGTAGTTGTTCCCCTTGCTCTGCATGGGTAACGCTGCTTCGATGGTGGCTGTTGTCGTTGTGTTGCTGGTTCGAGCCCAGGGAGGAGCGAGGAGAGGGATGGAAGCTATACGGTTACACTTGCAATACTAAAGTGCCTATAAGAACATCCAATAGTCAAAGGTTAATGAAATACAAATGGTATAGAGGGAAATAGTCCTATAATTCCTATAATAACTACAACCTAAAACTTCTTACCTGGGAATATTGAAGACTCGTGTTAAAAGGAACCACCAGCTTTCATATGTTCTCATGTTCTGAGCACGGAACTGAAATGTTAGCTTTCTTACATAGCACATATTGCACTTTTACTTATTTTTTGCATTATTTAAACCAAATTTAACATGTTTCATTATTTACTTGAGGCTAAATGGATTTTATTGGTGTATTATGTTAAGATAAAATAAGTGTTCATTCAGTATTGTTGTAATTGTCATTATTACAAATACATTTTTAAAAATCGGCCGATTAATCGGTATCGGCTTTTTTGGTCCTCCTATAATATCGGTATCGGCGTTGAAAAATCATAATCGGTCGACCTCTAATACTTACCCATTCTACTTACCTATTTTGACTTGTTGCCAAGGAGGCCCTTGACATAAGCAGACTGGAGGCCATTGTTGGTAAGATTAACATTGTTTATCAAATGTTTTTCTGTATTGTCTTATGTGTCCTCTGTTAGCAGATGATTGATAATGTTTGATAATAGGCTTATAATTGGTTACCTCTTGTGTTTGTCTTTATTTTCAAAAAGGCTATGTGGCTACAACTAAAAAGAGGATGTTTTTTTTAATTTTATTTCACCTTTATTTAACCAGGTAGGCTAGATGAGAACAAGTTCTCATTTACAACTGCAACCTGGCCAAAATAAAGCAAAGCAGTTCGACACATACAACAACACAGAGTTACACATGGAATAAAGAACCATACAGTCAATAATACAGTGGAAAAAAGTCTATATACAGTGTCTGCAAATGAGGTAAGATAAGGGAGGTAAGGCAATAAATAGGCCATTGTGGGGAAGTAATTACAATATAGCAATAAACACTGGAATGGTAGATGTGCAGAAGATGAATGTGCAAGTAGAGATACTGGGGTACAAAGGAGCAAGATAAATAAATAAATACAGTATGGGGATGAGGTAGTTGGATGGGCTATTTACAGATGGGCTATGTACAGGTGCAGTGATCAGTGAGCTGCTCTGACAGCTGGTGCTTAAAGCTAGTGAGGGAGATATGAGTCTCCAGCTTCAGTGATTTTTGCAGTTCGTTCCAGTCATTGGCAGCAGAGAACTGGAAGGAAAGGTGGCCAAAGGAAGAATTGGCTTTGGGGGGTGACCAGTGAGATATACCTGCTGGAGCACGTGCTACTGGTGGGTGCTGCTATGGTGACCAGTGAGCTGAGATAAGGCAGGGCTTTACATAGCAGAGACTTGTAGATGACCTGGAGCCAGTGGGTTTTGCTACGAGTACGAAGCGAGGGCCAGTCAACTAGAGCATACAGGTCTCAGTGGTGGGTAGTATATAGGGCCTTGGTCACAAAATGGATAGCACTGTGATAGACTGCATCCAATTTGTTGAGTAGAGTGTTGGAGGCTATTTTGTAAATGACATCGCCAAAGTCGTGGATCGGTAGGATAGTCAGTTTAACGAGGGTATGTTTGGCAGGATTAGTGAAGGATGCTTTGTTGCGAAATAGGAAGCTGATTCTAGATTTAATTTTGGATTGGAAATGCTTAATGTTAGTCTGGAAGGAGAGTTTACAGTCTAACCAGACACCTAGGTATTTATAGTTGTCCACATAAGTCAAAACCGTCCAGAGTAGTGATGCTGAATGGGCGGGCAGGTGCATGCAGCGATCGATTGAAGAGCATGCATTTAATTTTACTTGCATTTAAGAGCAGTTGGAGGCCACAGAAGGAGATTTGTATGGCATTGAAGCTCGTCTGGAGGTTAGTTAACACAGTGTCCAAAGAAGGCCCAGAGGTATACAGAATGGTGTCATCTGTGTAGAGATGGATCAGAGAATCACCAACAGCAAGAGCGACATCATTGATGTATACAGAGAAGAGAGTTGGCCTGAGAATTGAACCCTGTGGCACCCCCATAAAGACAACAGAGGCTGTTGAGTCTGCCGATAAGAATGTGGTGATTGACAGAGTCGAAAGCCTTGGACAGGTTGATGAATACAGCTGCACAGTCATGTCTCTTATCGATGGCGGTTAAGATATCGTTTAGGACCTTGAGCGTGGCTGAGGTGCACCCATGACCAGCTCTGAAACCAGATTGCATAGCAGAGAAGGTATGGTGAGATTCGAAATGGTCGGTAATCTGTTTGTTGACTTGGCTTTCGAAGACCTTAGAAAGGCACGGTAGGATAGATATAGGTCTGTAGCAGTTTGGGTCTAGAGTGTCTCCCCCTTTGAAGAGGGGATCAATCTTTGGGAATCTCAGACGATACGAAAGAGAGGTTGAACAGGCTAGTAATAGTGGTTTCAACAATTTCGGCAGATCATTTTGGGAAGAGAGGGTCCAGATTGTCTAGCCCGGCTGATTTGTAGGGGTCCAGATTTTGCAGCTCTTTCAGAACATCAGCTATCTGGATTTGGGTGAAGGAGAAAAATAAAAAATAAATAAAGACCCTTGAATGAGTAGGTGTGTCCAAATTGTTTGACTCTTACTGTATATCACAACAACCAGGATCTACACATATCTGAGCATGGTCCCAAATCTGTTATGGCTGTTTTTGTCAACTGCTATACTCATTGTCACACCAAACACAATGACCATAGGAATTGGAAAGACAGCTCAAACTGATCTGGGATCAGGGCCAGGCTACACATATCCCACAAGAGAGACTAAGAATAATAGGCCACATTCATCACACAGGCTTACTGTCTCAACCATATTGATTAGAGTTAACTGGTTGGGTCCTAATGAATTTATAGAGTAGCAACCCTATAGCAAAGTCATTTGCTTCATCAGTACAATAAAACAGTGGGATAAGATAGTGTCCCTTGACAGTAACAGGTTCACTCTGAGAATCATCTCTCCAAAGATCGACAAATGCCAGAACTCATTCTCAAATCAAATCAAATGAAAATCGAATATGATTTGTCACGTGTGCCGAACTTCGACAGGTGTAGACTTAAACGTGATATGCTTGCTTACGAGCCATTCCCAACGACGAAGAGTTTAAAAAATAATAATAATAATTAAAAGATAAATACTAAAGCTGACATGTGGAATTGTTCAAGATGGTCATACCAAGGATCATTTAGCTATTTGATTTAACATTTTAGGACCCCTTGAGCTATTAAAAAAAACAACAACAACATACAGTATTTGACGAAACATTGAATTTGGCCTTACTGGTATTAGCCCATAGAAACGCATTGAATTGCAGATTCATACATGGAAAAACTGTAACGGTTGTCTTGGGTGGAAGAAGGAGAGGACCTAAGCGCAGCGTGGTTAGTGTTCATCTTTTTAATAAACAACTGAACACTTCAAAAATACAAAACAACAACGTTGTAAAACTGCACAGCGTATGTGATCAGAACTAGATTAAGCATACGACACAATTAAACAGACCAATAACAGCTATAAAACAAACCAAAACAAGAGAAACATATTCAGCAAGGTGAATCATTTTGATTCTGAACATTACATTACCGAAACGGTTCTATCTGGTGCAGACACACAAAGACTGAAAATAACCACCCACAAAACACAAAGGAAAACAGGCTGCCTAAATATGGTTCTCAATCAGGGACAACGATAGACAGCTGCCTCTGATTGAGAACCATATCAGGCCAAACACAGAAATAGAGAATATAGAAAAACCAACATAGACTGCCCACCCCAACTCACGCCCTGACCATACTAAATAAAGACAAAACAAAGGAGTAAAGGTCAGAACGTGACAAAAAACAGATGTTTTGAAGTGTCTGTTCTATATCTGAGAGATATAAGAAAGATCAGGAAATTATTATTATATATTTTTTTTAAATACTCTGACAAAACACACCGCTGTAACACCTGCCACCGGCCGACATCTTGCGGATGTGGTGGATTGAGACGCAGCCCATACAATAAATACAAATATTTCTGAAGGCACTGCGTTGTGTGTCTTGTGAGTGTGCATAGAGTCAGTGCAGATAGTCTGGGAAACCATGAATTAACTATTTAACAGCGTGAACAGTCTATGTTTAAAAACAAAAACAAGGGCCTCCCGGGTGGCGCAGTGGTTAAGGGCGCTGTACTGCAGCGCCAGCTGTGCCACCAGAGACTCTGGGTTTGCGCCCAGGCTCTGTCGCAGCCAGCCGCGACCGGGAGGTCCGTGGGTCAACGCACAACTGGCCTAGCGTCGTCCGGGTTAGGGAGGGCTTGGCCGGTAGGGATATCCTTGTCTCATTGTGCACCAGCGACTCCTGTGGCGGGCCGGGCACAGTGCGCGCTAACCAAGGTTGCCAGGTGCACGGTGTTTCCTCCGACACATTGGTGCGGCTGGCTTCCGGGTTGGATGCGCGCTGTGTTAAGAAACAGTGGGGCTTGGTTGGGTTGTGTATCGGAGGAGGCATGACTTTCAACCTTCGTCTCTCCCGAGCCCGTACGGGAGTTGTAGCGATGAGTCATGACAGTAGCTACTAAAAAACAATTGGATACCATGGAATTGGGGAGAAAAAGGGGTAAAATACTAAATAAATAAATAAATAATGGCTCGGGTGGCCTTAGTCTTTAGCAATTTTACGGGCCTTCCTCCAACACTAACTGTGGTCCTGGTGATGTACTGGGCTGTCCGCATCACCCTCTGTAACGCTTCGCGGTCGAGTGATGGAGCCAGTCAAGATGCTATGGTGCAGAAGTATAACTTTTTCTGATTCCAAAGGGGGAAGAGGTGCTGTCGTGCCCTCTTCGCTACTACTACTTCGCTAAAACAGGTATGCTTTGAGTTATGGAATCCGTCAATATCTACCTCTACAGACAGAATCTCTGACCACCTTACTAACCAGAGTTGGTTTTCAGCATCAGCTTCATCCAGATGATCCTCTAGTAGTTGACATTGAGACCCTCTATAAATGATTGGCCATTCTTTTCCCGTGTCTCTCCTCCTGCATTTGACCATCAACTGCGGTCTCTCTCCCTCTGTGTTTTATGTACACAGCGCCACCTATTGGCAGGCCAATCAAACGACATGGGGAATTACAATAAATCTTAGTTACGTACACTCATTTGGACCCAGGCCGCTTGGGGTATGTCCAAAAATATTAAACAAACCGTGCTAAGTTCAATGAGAAGTAAAAAGCATAAATCAATATATGCTTTTAGCTACGCTGAGAAGTGTGTGTGTGTGTGTGTGTGTGTGTGTGTGTGTGTGTGTGTGTGTGTGTGTGTGTGTGTGTGTGTGTGTGTGTGTGTGTGTGTGTGTGTGTGTGTGTGTGTGTGTGCGTGTGTGTGTGTGTGCGTGTGTGTGCGTGTGTGTGTGCACGCGCGTGCGTGTGTGTGTGTGTGTCTCACAGAGAAACTACCATAGCTTAGATAACTTACGCAACTTTCATACAAAGAAGGAGGAAGGAGAGATAAGAGCCTCTTGAAGCACTTGAGATAAGCATTCTTCTTGTCTAAGTGGACGGGCATTTGTTCCAGAAAGCAGGGCTCAGAGGGAAAATGCTTGAGTTACTCTACAATCAAAGGGGTTCCAAACCGCACAGCGAATGTGTTCAATTGCTAACTTAGTGTGTTATATGACACCGTAAATGACTGTGCATCAATTCATCTAGATCCAAGAGAAATCATCAAAGCAGGAAATTCAAGTAGTTGAACATCAAAGCTTCGTCCGTGACAGCTCTTGCTTTAGCATGACACCAATAACCATTTATCATGTTTGTTTGGGGAAGAAAGCCAGAGGGAGGGCGGAAAGAAAGAAAGAAAGAAAGAAAGAAAGGGGGAGAGAGAGGGTGAGAGAAGGTGAGAGAGAGGGGGAGAGAAAGGGGGGAGAGAGAGGGTGAAGAAAGGAGGAGAGAGAGGGTGAGAGAAAGGGGGAGGAGGAGGGTGAGGAGGAAAGGGATGAGAGAGGGAGAAGGGGGAGAGAGAGGGGAGAGAAAGGGGAGAGAGAGGGTGAGAGAAAGGGGAGAGAGAGGGTGAGAGAAGGGGAGAG
>NC_034197.2:13013485-13103263 GCF_002021735.2 Oncorhynchus kisutch
GACAGCAGCCAGCAGCAGGCCACTGATGAGCAGAGACACCAACACGGTGGAAGAGTGTTTACCCCCCTGAGGAGCTGCCTTCACCACACCCAGCTACAGAGAAAGAAAAGAAATAGAGAGAACGAACAAACGAGAGAAAGAGAGAGAATGAACAAACGAGAAATAAATAAGAGAGACAGATGACTGGTTAATACTGAGTTATATAATCATAGTGACCCTACTGCAAATATGTTATATTTAACATTTCTCAGGCAATTAGACTTTCAAACATACAAAAAACACAGAACATCTAAATAGATGAAAAGGCTTTCATCAGTTGGCAGACATATTGGATTTCGCAAGTTGCCTTTCAAAGAGTGGTGGGTAGATGGACCAGAATTGGGCAAAATGGGCCACCAAAAGGTTAGCTAGCTAACTAAAAAAGATTGGCAGATGACGGATGCTGAAAGCAGTCAAAGAAGGAGACATTTACGACATAGACGGTAGATTTTTTGCTGGCTTGCAGAGACGTTAGCTTCGTACACAATCTTGTCATCAGCAGTGTATATGTAAAGCTAAACGAATTGTGAATTCAGTAAAGTGTAAATTATGAAGACATTGACAGTTTTCAAATTGGTGATCTTTATAGCCAGCGGCAATGAATTGGTGACCTTGCTAGCCAGTGGCAATGAATTGGTGATCTTGCTAGCCAGTGGCAATGAATTGGTGACCTTGCTAGCCAGTGGCAATGAATTTGTGACCTTGCTAGCCAGTGGCAATGAATTGGTGACCTTGCTAGCCAGTGGCAATGAATTGGTGACCTTGCTAGCCAGTGGCAATGAATTGGTGACCTTGCTAGCCAGTGGCAATGAATTGGTGACCTTGCTAGCCAGTGGCAATGAATTGGTGACCTTGCTAGCCAGTGGCAATGAATTGGTGACCTTGCTAACCAGTGGCAATGAATTGGTGACCTTGCTAACCAGTGGCAATGAATTGGTGACCTTGCTAACCAGTGGCAATGAATTGGTGACCTTGCTAACCAGTGGCAATGAATTGGTGACCTTGCTAGCCAGTGGCAATGAATTGGTGACCTTGCTAACCAGTGGCAATGAATTGGTGACCTTGCTAACCAGTGGCAATGAATTGGTGACCTTGCTAACCAGTGGCAATGAATTGGTGACCTTGCTAACCAGTGGCAATGAATTGGTGACCTTGCTAACCAGTGGCAATGAATTGGTGACCTTGCTAACCAGTGGCAATGAATTGGTGACCTTGCTAACCAGTGGCAATGAATTGGTGACCTTGCTAACCAGTGGCAATGCAGCAAATACATTCCAAAAATAAAAGACATGCAGCTAGCTACTCTGCTCATGAATCTAGGATTGCTTGCTAGCCAATGTGCTAACCTAGATCCCACCAGATCTCTTGCCAATTGAACTCCATTGCTGATTGTATTTTTTTTTTAACCCTTATTTTACCAGGTAAGTTGACTGAACACATTCTCATTCACAGCAACGAGCTGGGAAATAGTTACAGGGGAGAGAAGGGGGGATGAATGAGCCAATTGGAAACATGGCATGACAATAATGATAGCACCAACCGTCTTAACCTTAGCCTCACTCATTGGCATGACAATGAGTGGCAAGAAGTTGACATGATTAGTTCAGGCACATTTCAATATGGCTGTTCAAGTGATTAAAGTGAATGGGCTCAATAACTGTATCTAGGAGGGGACCAAGGTAGAGTTTGTAACCTAGACTGGGATACTCAGGACAAGACAACATCACAGGGAGATGGTGGGGAGGAGGGACTCTCGCCAGCGTTGTGATCACAGAGCTGTGTCAGTTGGTAGAGGCGTCATTGGGGTGAAGGGGACTCTGGGAAGCTGGGGGAGATGCCTCACCCTGGTGACGGGACTGTTCACTCCCGGGTTTTATATTAAATCAAAGTGATTTGTAAGTGGGGCCTTGTGTTTCCCTTCCCCGTTTGGTTCTTTATACTCGCTGTGTCTCTCCTATAAACAAATTGCTATCGAGGTTGCTATGAAACAACTAACTAAAGCCGTCATGGCACTCGTGTCACAGTACATTCAGAGTTGTGTAGAAAACATAGTATAACATGAATAAATACAGTATTGAACACTCCATCTCTAGTGCTAACAGGGATCATACCTGGTCCTTGATGTCTTGGCTGTTCAGGCTCTCTGACAAATCTTTGACTCCACCTGTTAGGGGAGAGACAAATGGCAGTTGTGAAAAAGGCACCTTTCAATTTCCAATAATCAAATAGTCTTATCATTCAAATATTCAAAGTAAAAATAAAAATAAATGAATCGAACACATTATAGTACGACAGACAATACAGGTAAATCTACCATTAGAGCGTGTCAGAACCAGTGTGTTAGAGTTCTCCTCCTGGAACAGTTTAAGGTTGCAGTCTCCTGTGCACCAGGCCGAATCCTCCATGATTCTCTTGGTCACTGACTATGGGAAAAACATTTCAGATTAACGATCATATCGTTTTGCTCATTATTTGAACTATAAAACATACAATTATTTATAATGTGTTAAAACCCCAACACTGATTTCTAATCTGTTTGTTCTCACAGACAGGCGGGGTTCCCTACAGTCGGTTGTCATGCCCTGTTGTACAGTGAGTATAAGGAACTTGGCTGCTCAGACTGTGTTGGTGGTGTCCTAAGCAGGGCATGTCAATCCTCATCTGGACATCACCACCCCAAACACACAATGACGCCAGTATTTGAGCCGTCTGCCGCTTTCCCACAAATGTACACTATGCTCTCTCTCGGCATTCTCTCCCTTTCTGTAGTGTTGATACTCTCAGGTGCTTCACAGTAGACTTGCAGCGTGTTAAAGGTTACTGTAGGTGTAACGTCTGCTTCCAACTCACACTCTCAAATACGTAGATCTCCTGAACGCAGCTCACTTTCCAACCCACCTTACAGCTCATACTCTCAAACACATAGATCCCCTGAACGCAGCTCACTTTCCAACCCACCTTACAGCTCACACTCTCAAACACATAGATCCCCTGAACGCAGCTCACTTTCCAACCCACCTTACAGCTCACACTCTCAAACACATAGATCCCCTGAACGCAGCTCACTTTCCAACCCACCTTACAGCTCACACTCTCAAACACATAGATCCCCTGAACGCAGCTCACTTTCCAACCCACCTTACAGCTCACACTCTCAAACACATAGATCCCCTGAACGCAGCTCACTCTCCAGATCCCAATCGCCTGAATTCTGATCACCTGTTCACACACCTGTATGTCATTATCACACACTATTTAGTTCAGTTCTTTGCACCCCGTCATTGTGAGGTATTGTTTGTTTTGTGACACACTTCTATTCGGAGCCCTGGGTTTCCTGTAATTTACACCCATGTATGATAGTTTTTGCCTGCCTCACTAACGATGCCTTTTGCCTGTATTTTAGCCTATCGGATTTCCTGTTATTGACCTCTTGCCTGATCTCCTGGATGACATGACTAGCCTTTTCCCTGCCTGTACTGTTGTCATTTTGGATCCCCTGTATATGACCTTCAGCCCAGCTACCTGCCTCCTACTGTGGTCCTTTACAATAAACACCTGCTGCGCCCTGCACTTGAAACTAGCTCTCTGTTTTCCATCGTGTTCATTACAGTAGGCTGTTATGTCCGTGCGTTCACCACGCCATATGCCTTTGCGTAATGGAAGAGACTCACTCACTCACCAGTGTCTTTTTAAAGCAGGATTCCGGATCTCTATGTTCATCACAGTGGGCCTCTCAAATAAAATGTTATTTGTCACATGTGCCAAATACAACGGGTGTAGACTTTACTGTGAAATGCCTGCTTACGAACCCTTCCCAACAAGGCAGTATAAAACATGTATACTAAAAATAGTAACACAAGGGTAATAAATATGTATAATAGTATTGAAATATGATTCCATATGTGTTATTTCATAGTTTTGATGTCTTCACTATTATTCTACAATGTAGAAAATAGTCAAAAATAAAGAAAAAACCTTCAATGAGTAGGTGTGTCCAAACTTTTGACTGGTACTGGATATGTATTTACTGAAGATGACCATATTAATGGACACTACTCTAGGTGTGACAGGACCAAAAATTGAATCACCTGACAAAGTAAATGCATTTTCTTGTCTATACATAGTAGTCATCAGCGTACATTACCACACTTGCTTTTTAAATTACAAATGGTAAATAATTTGTAAAAATGTAGCAGAAGGGGCCTAGACAGCTGTCTTGCGGAATCCCACAGCTTAGGTGTATACTGTATGAGAAACTTCCATTAATAGAAATCTGTGTTCTTCTGGATAGATAGCTTTCCATCCAGGATAGAGAAGTGGATGTGAATCCATAACACTTGAGTTTACCTGTCAATAGCACATGATCAATTACATCGAAAGAAACACTAACGTCTAACAACACTGTACCCACTAACTTCCTGTCATCCATACTCTTTAGCCAATCATCTGTCATTTGGGCTAAGGCTGTAGATGAACAAGGAAACAGCTTAGTAGAAGTTGAAGTCGGATTTGAAGTCGAAATCGAGGTTGGTAATCTGATGTCCAGAAGAAGTGCTTTGACATATGTAATAATAGTATGAACTTTCTGTACAAATAAAGTAAAGATAAAACACAAAAAAGTCACTCTTAAACCACGACTCCATGTCTGCATTTCTATTTCTAGGTCTGCGAGAGTGCTGTTTTCTATTGACATTTGAGTGAGACTAATGTCTCTGTTCTTTATAACAATTGTGTTATTATTAGGTGCTGCTATTTATAGGGAGTGTTGACTGGTTCTTCAGAAAAAGGGACTGCTTCTCATGGGAATTTACAGGGCACATTATTTTGAGACTACATTACATGACTTTTCTCATTGAGAGATTTTCCTCTTCTTTGGAATGGATCTCGTTTAATGGAAAGGGAAAGGGGAATACCTAGTCAGTTGCCAGCGACTCACGCTACACCCCTACTATTCTTCCACTGACCTTAGACCCCCCTAAAGCCCACAGAGGCGTCCAGGGAGGAGACATCAGTCCTCCTCATTTATCTCCTATGACGACAGACGGACGGATGATTTAGAACAGCTAAAGAATATCTGAGAAAACATCTGCCTTTATCAGGCCCCATATTTCCAACGAGCAGTTGGAGACGTATTAATCTTCCCGTGGCTAAGTGGAATGAAACAGAGACTTGCTCCCGGGCCAAGGTGCTTGGAGCCAGATAAGGGCCAGGGTATAAAGGAATGTGGCACCAGGATTGAGGGGTAAGGGGCCACAACTTTTTCCTCCTGTCTGTCTATCTCTGTCTGTATGTCGGTCTCTCTCGCTGGTTGATACAGGCTGATATCTCTGTTAGTGTTGTGGTTGGGAAAAGAGTACAGCACAGTATACACTGGTAGAGGACGGGGGAGGGTAACTGTACCAGAGATACCCTTGTTAATGGCTTAGACTATACTGTACTGTAACAGATGAGACCTGGTCGGGTGGTACACCACAGAGGCTCATAGGGCATGTGAAAAGCCCATAAGGATGTATTTCATAACAACAGTTAAACATGTCGATACTCACACAGCTAGTTTCTGAAGAAAGCTCCACCTTGACTGTGTCCTTGTCCTTCACTGCCTCCTTGTCCACACACTCAACAGTGGGCTGCAGAGACAGAGACGGCATAAAGCTTTCAACTCAGTAATTGACATCAGTTTTGTAAACGTATCTCTCCATTCACTAATCATCTGCTACATTCCCTCAAATCAAATCAAATGTGATTGGTCACAGGTGTTTAGCAGATGTTATTGGGTGTAGCGAAGTGCTTTGTGTTTCTAGCTGCGACAGTGCAGTCATATCTAACAAGTAATATCTAACAATTTCACAACATTCAGCCAATGCACACAATGGAATGAAATTAAGAATATATAAATATATGGTATATCTGAGCAACGTCAGAGTGGCATAGACTAAGATACAGTAGAATAGTATAGAATACTGTAATATACAGTACATATGAGATGAGTAATGCAAGATACGTAAACATTATTAAAGAGACTAGTGTTCCATTTATTAAAGTGGCCAGTGATTTCAAGTCTATGTATATTGGCAGCAGCCCCTTTTACATTGAATTATGATACAGGGAATTTGAAAGAAATGTACTGTCTTGAGCCTTCTTTTAGCACGTTAATATGATACATATGCATTGTAGGCATTCCCCACCATGATGTAGTTGGGTATTACTCACAAGAACAAAAACAGGGGCCTGATGCACAGCAGGTGCGCCCGGGTCATCAGTAGCTTCAGTGCCCTGTGTGTCGACACCAGGTCCAGCTGTGGTGCCAGAGGTGTCACCTGTGGCTAAGAGGTCATGATCTGGCACCATGGAGGTGAAGGCAGTGTCCTGGTCTGGTACTGGAGTGAAGGTAGTGTCCTGGTCTGGTACTGGAGTACTGGTCCCAGAAGTGTTGTCAGCTGTGGAGTTAGCGACAGTGGTGGCCTTGTCGTCAACAGGGGTTTGGGGTTCGATGGTGGCATCAGTACCTGTTTTTTAAAAACATTTTCTTTATTGAAAACATACAGTTCTGAATATCCAGTCCCCTTGACCACCCTCCGGAATCCTCACAATCCCACCCACATGCCCCATCACAACCCTAGTTTTTGACCAGTCCTAACCCAGTCACCTGATGGAAGACAATGGAAGGGAAGAAGAAAACAAACAAACATGCAACAGGTACTGGTAGAGACCAACATACTGGACAGGTGGACAGGACAACGTATAATAACCAACAGTTGTGAAAGGGAGGTGACCAAACGAATGGTCAAGTGGATTGAAGTTCATTTGGGAGGAAGACAGTTATTGGGGACGAGTTGTGTTCGGTTTTAGCGACATCTTTCTTTATCAACACAATTCGTATCTAGTTCGATGTTCTTTAAATAGAGAGAAGGAAATGAAGAACAAAAAGTAAGAGGACTATCAGATAAAATAATAATAAACATCAATACCTTGAGTGTCGTCTGCGTGGGCTGCGACTCCTAAACCGGCAGAGCAGTTTGATCGTTAGAACTCTGAGCACTAGTAGCTCTGCTGAGGTTATAAATGTCATTAAATGCATTACGAATGGGTTGCATGTAATTCACTTATAGATGATTGACCATTGGTTAATGGAAAGGTATTATACTCATTACTCTACCCTATAGTCATTATCCAGAGCTATACAAAGTCTCTACTTCTATCAATATTATGTTTCATTTCATTTTAATAGGCGCAGTAAAAGCCCATCTTAAAATCATGATTCTTTGTCATCTCCTTGGATCCTCCATAGCATATAGGCCTAACTATTGACTTCAAAGGTTTGATGTGGACTTTGGTCAGGGATCTTACCTGTTGCATCTGTGGGTGCAGCACCCAGGGCGTCTGTGGGTGCAGCCCCCGGGGTGTATGTGGGTGCAGCACCCGGGGTGTCTGTGGGTGCAGCACCTGGGGCGTCTGTGTGTGCAGCACCTGGGGCGTCTGTGGGTGCAGCGCCCGGGGAATCTTTGGCATCGGATGTATAAGGTGTATCAATGGAATCTTGACAGTGAACTTCATCTGGGCGAGAGAAACCAACATGAATCAACATATAGACCTGATACCATTGATAAGATACACTATATGACCAAAAGTATGTGGACACCTGCTTGTTGAACATCTCATTCCAATATCATGGGCATTAATATGGAGCTGGTCCCCTCTTTGCTGCTACAACAGCCTCCAGTCTTCTGGGAAGGCTTTCCACTAGATGTTGGAACATTGCTGTGGGGACTTGCTTCCGACCAGCCAAAAGAGCATTAGTGAGGTCGGGCACTGATGTTGGGCAATTAGGCATGGCTTGCAGTCAGCATTCCAATTAATAACGCAGGTGTTTGATGGGGTTGAGGTCAGGGCTCTGTACAGGCCAGTTAAGTTCTTCCACACCGATCTCGACAAACCAGTTCTGTATGGACCTTGCTTTGTGCCTGGGGACATTGTCATGCTGAAACAGGAAAGGGCATTTCCCAAAATGGTGCCACAAAGTTAGAAGCACAGGATCATCTAGAATGTCATTGTATGCTGTAGCGTTAAGGTTTCCCTTCATTGGAATAACAGCCCCAGGCCATTATTCCTCCTCCACCAAACTTTAAAGATGGCACTATGCATTGGGGCAGGTAGTGTGATTCATCACTCCAGAGAACGCTTTTCCACTGCTCCAGAGTCCAGAGGATAGACTATTTCTACGCGCAACGCGCTTCAGCAGTCGGGGGTGACGTTTTGTGAGCTTGAGTGGCCTACCACCTTGCGGCTGAGCCTTTGTTGCTCCTAGATGTTTCCACATCACAATAACAGCACTTACAGTTTTCCCGGGGCAGCTCTAGCAGGGCAGAAATTTAATGAACTGACTTGTTGGAAAGGTGGCATCCTATGACAGTGCCATGTTGAAAGTCACAGAGCTCTTCAGTAAGGCCATTATACTGCCAAAGTTTGCCTATGGAGATTGCATGGATGTGTGCTTGATTTTATACATCTGTCAGCAATGGATGTGGCTGAAATAGTCAAATCCACTCATTTGAAAGGGTGTCCACATACTGTTGTGTATATAGTGTATGTAGCCTTGATCCAAGGCCTTTGTATACCTCACAGAAGGGAGAGCTCAAACACTTCTTTATTTAGTGTTACTTTCCTTTCAGAAAGTAGCTCGGCACTCTCAAAGAAATTGTCTGTGGTAACTTAGGTGTAGGTCTACGTGTCACCACCTAATGCTAACACAGCTATACACCCCAGATTCAGATGGCTAATTTGTGGGTTGACTTTTTTAGCACGTGGGTGGTGTGTTTGTGTGAATGTGGTCCGGGGGTGGAAGGCAGATTTAACCCAGCCTGGCCCCCCGTGATTGCCACCCTGTGCCTCAGCCCACTGACCACCCCAACAGTGGACTGATTTCGGCTGTTTGCTCAGTAACCCTAGGTAGTTAATGGTCAAAGTGTGTGGTACTAGCCTCTACAGACTGCACAAATAAACCCTACCTTCTAAACTCAGGACCCCTGACTCTACACCGACCATCAGGGGAAAAAAATCACATTTATAAAATAAGATTAGTTAGCTGTTGCAGGCAAGCCTGGATGTTGGTAAAGTCAAGTGAAACTGTATAATTTTGTTTACCCATGTGAGTTTATATGAGGTCAATTTATTTAGGCCTATTTTATCAGGTTTTGTTATTGTTGGAGTCTACGGTTGCTATAGGCTTATTGGTTCTACACTTGCTATTGGGGCCAGAGTGGACATTTACAAGATAACTGACAAATGTTGCTTTAAGCCTACCCTAGAATGCTGATACATAACGAGCAAGTACATTTTGAAAATCATTTGATATGATTTATCTGTCCAAATGTTGAGCAATTTCAGCATTGTTCCTATGGGCAGATGAGCTAGCTTCTTAGAGATAGGGGGCAGTATTTTCACATCCGGATGAAAAACATTCCCAAAGTAAACCGCCTGTTATTCAGGCCCAGAAGCTAGGATATGCATATAATAAGTAGATTTGGATAGAAAACACTCTAAAGTTTCTGCAACTGCTAAAATAATGTCTGTGAGTATAACAGAACTGATTTGGCAGGCGAAACCCTGAGGGCAAACCATCCAGGGGGGGAAAAAACTGACATAGTATTTCCCATTTTTTTTCTATTGAAAGCTCTATTTAATAGGAACCTGGTTGCAGTTCCTATGGCTTCCACTAGATGTCACCAGTCTTTAGGAATTGGTTTATGTTTTTCTTTTGAGAAAGGAAGAAATACTGCTGTTCTTTGTGAGTGTCAAGCCAAGTGGACTCTGTTTGGTGCGTGTGAACTGGAACGCGCTTCAAGTTATTTTTTATCCGGTATTGAACACAGTATATCCCATCTTAAATTGTATCGATTATTTACATTTTAGGATTAGGATTGGATTAGGAGCGTTGTTTGAAATGTTTGGACCAAGTTTACAGGTAACTTATTAGATACTTTGTAGTCATGTTGTGCGAGTTGGAACCGGTGTATTTCTGAATTAAATGTGCCAAATAAATAGACATTTTGGGGATATAAAGAAGGACATTATCAAACATAAGGACTATTTGTGATGTTTCTGGGACATTTTGGAGTGCCAACAGAAGAAGATCTTCAAAGGTAAGGCATTTATTATATCGTTATTTCTGACTTTTGTGTCACCACCTGCCTGGTTGAAAATTATTTTCATGTATTTGTGTGCGGGGCATTGTCCTCAGATAATCGCATGGTCTGCTTTCGCCGTAAAGCCTTTTTGAAATCTGACACTGCGGCTGGATCAACAAGAAATTAAGCTTTATTTTGATCTATTACACTTATATTTTCAGTTATCTTGAATGTGGATATTTCTGTAGTTTGAATTTGGCACTCTGCAGTTTCACTGGTTGTTGTCAAATTGACCCCACTAAAGAGATTGGCGTGCGGAGGGATCACTAACAGGCTAGTGTGTGAGCTGGTATTCTAGAGTACAAACTCATCGTCACCCAGGCTCCAGAATGCAGGCTAACGCTCCATCTGAAAGGACTGGCCATGCTCTACAACCGTCAATACCACTCAGCTGGGATATCTAGTTACACTTACAAAGGCACACGTATTCTTCTACCCTAACACAGCGGAGGCCTTGTGCTTGTCTCCGTGTGTACAAGTTGTTAAAAGCAGGTTTACTGAGATATGGTACAGTACATGAAGATAACCACTGTTTTCTGGGCACTGGCTCAAAGAGGTAAACTTAGCATATGTCACGTACATTTCTCTGGCCACAACCCTTTAAAGTTAGCAAAACACTGTTTTGTAAAACACACATAAAATCAAATAAATAAAAACATCTGTGTATGGCTAACCGGCACTAACTTTACACTGCAAGTTAACAGTTTAAACACTTCCTGATGTGGGTGGAAACAAGTGTGGTTTGTAAAGCCCTATCTATAACTGGAACAGTTATCTACCCAACGCTGCGGCCTAATCAGAGCTTATCAGCACCCGACAACATATTATTTATCTTAATAACATCCTTTTTCTTCTATTGCGATGATGAATTTAAGAATTGAACATACTGCCAACCACAGATGAGGATGTTAGCCAACCTCTTTGCAAGGTTTAGAAAGTTAGCTAGTTCTAGTTAGCTAGCATCGTCAACAAGTTTAAAGCATTACCTCAATATTTTCCTTGGCTAATAGTTGCCAAGTAGCCACAGTGATAGCGTGTATACAGAACTGCACACTAAGCCCTGTAAAATGTGCTACAATTCAATCTTGACATTGTGCAGAGCAGGGTATACATTTTAATTGGCTTAGCTGGGAATGAACTCAATGTTTAAAAAGGCTCAGTGCAGTCAAAAATGTGAATATCCTGTGTTTTATATACACTTATACACACTATGAGGTTGGAATAATACCGTAAAATTGACAATGCCCTTTTAGTGTAAGAGCTGTTTGAAAAGACTGCTTGAAATTTCAGCCTGTTTTGGTGGGATGGAGTTTTGGTTTAATTAACTGTAGTCAATGAACAGCATTCTCACATAGGTGTTCTTCTTGCCCAGATGTGTTAGGGCCGTGTGAATAGCGATGGAAATGGATCTCCCGGGGTTCTGTTGGAGTGGGAGGCAAATTGGAGTGGATCCAGTGTGCCTGGCATGCTGGCCTTGATATGGGCCATGACCAGCCTCTCAAGGCACTTCATGATGACCGGAGTGAGTGGGACGGGACGATAGTCATTTGGACATGTCACCTTGGTCTTCTTGGGCACTGGGACGATGGTGGTCTCCTTGAAGCAAGTGGGGACAGCAAGGGCAGGTTGAAACGTTCTGAGAAGACGCCCATCAGCTGGTCAGAGCACACGCAAGGGGCCATCTGGGCTGGTGGCTTTGTGAGTATTTATTATTTTGAGAGTTTTCCTCAAGTCAACCTCGGAGATCGAAAACACCTGGTCGTCCGGAGCGTTCCTGGATGGCTCAGTATCGTCTGCCTCGAAGCGAGCATGGAATGTGTTAAGCACGTCTGGGAGCGAGGCTTCAGTGGTCACTGCACAGCTGAGGTCTGATTGAGAAATCTTACCTACTCCACAGCCAAGCCCTTCCGTTAGCCCCACATTCCACTACCGTGTCAGACCACCACATGAGCTTGCTCTCAGCCCACACACACACACAGGTGTGCAAAAAAAATCACACTCCACATAAACACACACCTTTTCTTCTTTCCTGTATGAGTATGTTTTGTTTTGGAGGTCTTGGAGCATTGAGCCTGAAAACCAGTGAAAGTCAAACCATTGACCTAGTGTGAGGCGGTGGCCACAATCTCTTCAATACACTCAGCCATCCACAGCCAATGCTACCCTGTCTGTTTTTAGCATGTATCACAGTGCGGTGATGAGGCATGGCCGCCATAGGCCACTAAATCATGGGTTGCAGTGTGGCCGTGACAGGGGCCTGGTCCCTGTGGTCTGCCTCTACAGCGTGGCTGTGGCCTGACCCATCAACCCCAATTACACTGTTGGCCCATGATACAGTAGTTAGTAGTAAGGTTCTATGGCCAAATAAGAGGAGAGGACAGCCATGGGTCTGCCTGACAGACTGCAAAGACATGTCTGTAGATATTTCTGATGGGTTGATCTATGATGAGGAGGTTGACTCCATGGTTATATTGTCTTAGGGGAGCGGTGTATGTCACTGGATGAGGTCACTGACTTGACATACTTGATATATGTACAACGTGACTGTCTATAGTATCTACATATCCATAAATACGTGTGTACTATCCCCGAAAGTGTGTTTTCTTTATATTGAGAGGTCAAGGGAGGTCACAAGGAATAAATTGTATTTATAAATCGCAGGTCATTTTAACGATGAGCCACCACCACTATCACTATGAACGCACACACCCAAATGTGCAGACCTAAAAACTTATGGTACATTCATAAGCCCCACAAACACATAATGGGTTCTCCTCCCATGTAGCTCCCCTGTTGGAGCTGATACAACACTCACTGAAAAACAGTGAGAGTTGTTCTCTTTATTGGCCCTGTTGCCATAGCAAACAAGGTTACCATAGCAGATGTTAGAAGCCCCATGGGCTCTGCTCCTGGCCTGGAGAGAGACCAAGTCCTCCCATCGCTGCTCGGGGTAAACCAACCATGGAGGAGTGGAGGGAGAGGATTATGAGCGGGAGGGAAGATGTCTCTTATCATTAATTTATGTGTGTTGATGTCTGTATGAAAGCCAGATCCCACAGTTGTTTTTGCTTCCCAACCAGCCAGGCAACCTCCATTTGGCCCTTCTAGCTAAATCTGAGATATATGGGCCCTCTATACCTCCCCTTTACACTAATCCTGACACACATATGCTGAGCGATTGAGTTTGGGGGATTGTGTCTGGACTATTTTATTTTATTTAACCATGTAGGCCAGTTGAGAACAAGTTCTCATTTACAACTTCGACCTGCCCGAGATAAAGCAAAGCAGTGCGACAGAAACAACACAGAGTTACACATAGGATAAACAAACATACAGTGTGTGCAAATGAAGTAAGAAGGTAAGGCAATAAATTGTCCAATAGTGAAATAGTGGCGAAATAATTACAATTGAGCAATTTACACTGGAGTGATATATGTGCAGATGAGGATGTGCAAGTAAAAATACTGGTGTGCAATAGAGCAGAATAACAAAAACAAATATGGGGATGAGGTAGGTAGCTGGTTGGTTGGATGGGCTATTTACAGATGGGCTGTGTACAGCTGCAGTGATCGGTAAGCTGCTCTTCAAGCTGACGCTTGAAGTTAGTGAGGGAGATAAAAGTCTCCAACTTCAGTGATTTTTTGCAATTCGTTCCAGTCATTGGCAGCAGATAACTGGAAGGAAAGGTCGCCAAAGGAGGTGCTACGGGTGGGAGTTGCTATGGTGACCAGTGAGCTGAGATAAGGCGGAGCTTTACCTAGCAAAGACTTATAGATGACCTGGAGCCAGTGGGTTTGGCGTTGAATATTTAGCGAGGACCAGCCAATGAGAGCACACAGGTCGCAGTGCTGGGTAGTATATGGGGCTTTGGTGACAAAACAGATGGCACTGTGATAGACTGCATCCAATTTGATGAGTAGAGTGTTGGAGGCTATTTTGTAAATGACATCGTCGAAGTCAAGGATCGGTAGGATGGTCAGTTTTACGAGGGTATGCTTGGCAGCATGAGTGAAGGAGGCTTTGTTGCAAACTAGGAAGCCGATACTAGGTTTAACTTTGGATTGGAGATGCTTAATGTGCGTCTTGAAGGAGAGTTTACAGTCTAACCAGACACCTAGGTATTTATAGTTGACCACATATTCTAGGTCAGAACCGTCCAGAGTAGCGATTTCCTGTTCGGGTGGGTGGGTGTGGGCAGCGATCGGTTGAAGGGCATGCAATTTGTTTTACTAGCATTTAAGAGCAGTTGGAGGCCACGGAAGGAGTGTTGTATGGCGTTGAAGCTTGTTTGGAGGTTTGTTTACACAGTGTCCAAAGAAGGACCAGATGTATACAGAATGGTGTCGTCTGCGTAGAGGTGGATCAAAGAATCACCCTCAGCAAGAGCGACATCATTGATATATACAGAGAAAAGAGTTGGCCTGAGAATTGAACCCTGTGGCACCCCCATAGAGAATGCCAGAGGTTCGGACAACAGGGCCTCAGAGTTCAGTGTGTCAAATCGATCTGAGAAGTAGTTGGTGAACCAGGCGAGGCAGTCATTAGAGAAACCAAGGCTGTTGAGTCTGCCGATAAGATTAACAGAGTCGAAAGCCTTGGCCAGGTCGATGAAGACGGCTGCACAGTACTGTCTTTTATCGATTGGCGGTTATGATAACGTTTAGGACCTTGAGCACGTGATCAGCTCGGAAACCAGATTGCATAGTGGAGAAGGTACAGTGGGATTAGAAATGGTCAGAGATCCCTTTGTTCACTTGGCTTTCGAATACTTTAGAAAGGCAGTGCAGGATGAATATAGGTCTGTAACAGTCTGGGTCAAGCGTGTCTCCCCCTTTGAAGAGGGGATGACCGTGGCAGCTTTCCAATCTTTACGAATCTCAGACGATACGAAAGAGAGGTTGAACAGACTACTAATAGGGGTTGCAACAATGATGGTGGATAATTGTAGGAAGAAAGGGTCCAGATTTTCTAGCCCAACTGATTTGTAGGGATCCAGATTTTGCCTCTCTTTCAGAACATCAGCTGTCTGGATTTGGGTGAAGGAGAAGCAGGGGGGCTTGGGCCAGTTGTTGCGGGGTGTGCAGAGCTGTTGGCCGGGGTTGGGGTAGCCAGGTGGAAAGCATGGCCAGCCGTAGAGAAATGCTTATTGAAATTCTCGATTATCATGGATTTATCAGTGGTGACAGTGTTTCCTAGTCTCAGTGCAGTGGGCAGCTGGGAGGAGGTGCTCATATTCTCCATAGTCTTTACAGTGTCCCAACACTTTTTGGAATTACTGCTGCAGGATGTAAATTCCTGTTTGAAAAAGATAGCCTTTGCTTTCCTAACTGACTGTGTGTATTGCTTCCTGGCTTCCCTGAAAAGTTGCATATCGAGGGGACTAGAGAGAGTTATACACATTAATCTATTCGCCCATAATAGTTGATGGCTGCTGTTTTTACGGTTCAATTCATTGCACATATACACAGCGGTACACAGACAATGAAACCAAAAGATCCGACAATCCAAGCGGATATAGTTGTTGAATTTGAGGACTCTTACAGTGAGAGTTTGAGATGTGACTGTGGGTGTGTCTGTGTTTGTGCAGAGAGGAGTCCAGTGTGTGTGTGTGTGTGTGTATATGTGTCACCAGCTCCTCTCATACAGGGTCCAGGCCCTATCCAGCTGTGTGGAGAGTGTTTCCGGGCCCCTCACTCTGATGTCATCGTGGCACCAACGGAACAGATTGTGCTCCTGAGCAGCTCGGGTCTCCAAAACGAAATGCATAACATTTGGTTGCCAGATTTGCAAGAGCGCAGAGGGGAAAGATTGCAAGAGGATAATTTGTTTGTTCCGCACTGCTAGTGCACATGGCAGAGCAGTGTAGTGAGTCTGTGGGTCAGGAACAGGGCAGCCAGTATACCTAACCCACTTGGAAAACACACACACAGGGAGTGTTACAGGACCCATGCCAGGTGAGATGATGACAGCTCGGGGTAAAAACTGTTTGATCACAGCAGGACCAACGGTGGTCGATGGTCCCGTCACATCAACACCTTGGTGAAGAAGGAACAACAGTGCCTCAACCTCAGGCGGCTGAAGAAGTGAAATGTCCACAGATTCACCGTTGAGAGCTGGCTGCATCAACACCTGGTACGACGACTGCACAGTCCTGAACCGCAAGGCTCTTCAGAGGGTGGTACGGTCAGCCCGGCACGCAATCGGGGCACGCTGCCTGCCCTCCAGGATATTTACAGTACTCAGTGTCGAAGGAAGGCCAAGAAAGTCATTAAGGACCTCAGGCACCCGGGCCACGGACTGCTCACTCTGCTACAGTCTAGCAGACGGTACAAGTGCATCAGAGCTGTTACCAAGAGGCTTGGAAACAGCTTCTATCGATAGGCCATCAGACTGTTGAACAGAAATCACAAGCTGTCTACCGGGCCGGTACTCTGTCCTGTACCTTAGACTTTTTTGCATACATAGTAACAAACACTCAGTCACACAAAACACACACAAGCTACACACACATACTCCTGAACTTTCTCTCTCTCTCTCTCTCTCTCTTCTCTCTCTCTCTCTCTCACACACACACACACAACGCTGATGTCCCGTGTACAGTATATGAAGACATTAAAACACTGGACCATTCATTTTATACTTTTTTCACACTGTTTATTCATCTACTGGATTCTTGACATATCTCACTGAAATATATACTGCTGTACATACACTGAGTGAACAAAACATTAGGAACACCTTCCTAAAAACTCATTCTTTAACCTGTCTCCTCCCCTTCATCTACACGGATTAAAGTGGATTTAACAGTTGGCATCAATGAGGGTTCATAGCTTTCACCTGGATTCACCTGGTCAGTCTGTCATGGAAAGAGCAGGTGTTCATAATGTTTTGTATACTCAGTGTATTTGTATTTGTTATGGATCCCCATTAGTACCTGACCAAGGCAGCAGCTACTCATCCTGGGGTTTATTATGGATCCCCATTAGTTCCTGCCAAGGCAGCAGCTACTCTTCCTGGGGTCAAACAAAGTTAAGGCAATTATACATTTTTTTAACATTACAATATATTCACAACATATTAAGTGTGTGCCCTCAGGCCCCTACTCTACCACATATTTACAACACAAAATCCATGTGTTCATGTGTGTGTGTATAGTGTGTATGTTATGTGTGTGTATGCATGTGTCTGTGCCTGTGTTTGTTGCTTTACAGTCTCTGCTGTTCCATAAGGTGTATTTTTGATCTGGTTTTTAATTCTAATTGTACTTCTTGCATGAGTTACTTGATGTGGAATAGAGTTCCATGTAGTCATGGCTCTATGTAGTACTGTGGAACAGAGTTCCATGTAGTCATGGCTCTATGTAGTACTGTGGAATAGAGTTCCATGTAGTCATGGCTCTATGTAGTACTGTGGAATAGAGTTCCATGTAGTCATGGCTCTATGTAGTACTGTGCGCCTCCCATCGTCTGTTCTGGACTTGGGGACTGTGAAAAGACCTCCGGTGGCAGGTCTTGTGGGGTATGCATGGGTGTCCGAGCTGTGTGCCAGTAGTTCAAACAGACAGTTCGGTGCATTCAACATGTCAATACCTCTCACACATACAAGTAGTGATGAAGTCAATCTCTCCTCCACTTTGAGCCAGGAGAGATTGACATGCATATTATTAATGTTGCTCTCTGTGTACATCCAAGAACCAATCTTAGTATATATTTTTGGTGTATATACGCATAGATTGCATTTTGGTTACTGATAGTGTTCGAGTTGTTAACTGGATTCATTGACATCTCTTGATTTCTATTGTTGATTATTTGTGTACTTGTTTGACATTTTACTGCACTGTTAGGGGCTAGTAAAACAAGCACTTCTCTGCACCCGCTATAACATCAGCTAAACTGTGCACGCAACCAGTACACTTTTATTTGATTTGAACAGAAACAGAGAGACGTCTTGATGAGCACACCTAATAGAAGAGGTCATGGAGAACAGTGGAACATGTCCACTCACCTCAAGCCCCAGTGAATCTTCATGTGTGCGTTTGGTATCCGTGTGTGTGACCTTGCACTAGAAAATGACCCAGTGCCCCCCCCCCCCCATATCCCCAGGAGGGTCTAAGGAGCACACGACTGAGGTTTGAGTGACTTTTGCCATTTGGCTGCTGTAAACGATCTAGCTGAACGCGGCCGACTCCCCAGCCCAGCCAGGAGGAATGTCGTGTGGAGAGATCAACAAACTGTGTGGCATCATGTTTACTCTGCACCACTGGCCATGCCACGTATCTGTCTGCTTTCGTCGCCCACCACAATGCCTCAATTACAGACCATTAAACCATGATTTACTGGGCTCTTTTGTAGATGCTTGCTTTTGGTATTACAGCGTCTGAAAATGACTAAAATGTCATGTAAATATTATTACGTTTTTGCTGATTTATTGTGAAGATGTCTGCTATTCGCACTTACTCTCACGTGTCCCTGTCTCTTCCTCGCTCCCTCTACTCTTCCGAAACCTTTTCCCATTGCGATAGCCATCTCTGACCCTTTTTGTTATCCTAGTGTAAGAGATGCAGGGTGGGGAAGGAGAATAGAGACTGAACCAAAACAAACATCTCCACACTGAATTAAAGGGTCACGCAGAGAGCATGGCCTCTCTAACCCCTCTGTAATTAGGGCCTGGGGAGGGCTGTGGATGTGGCCTGGCCTGTAGCAGGGTAGGGTCCTGGGGGCCTCCAACAGGGTGGGGTTCAGCACTGCAGATGTCAGTCTCCCTGGGGAATCCCTGTCTGTCTCTCTCCCTAGCCCTGCCTAGTCTCAGGCAGACGATCAGGAGCCCCTTGACGTCAGAAGCCACTCAGAGACAGACAAGCCTCAGGCTCGGCCTACACCCTTGGGCTCACCGCCGAACTGAAGGGGAGGCGGACTCAAATAATACACAAAAATAACTTCCTTAGGACGGCATGACTATTAAGCAGTACTTCATTAACACAGCAGTTACTTCGTCAATACAGTGTCAAGTAATACTTCTTGGACAGAATGCGTTTGTCAATGCATCGTCAGCTTCTGGAGACACTCACAAAGGACGCACACTTGGCTAAGCTTATGAACCAATATTTCTTTTCTGGGCTCGGGAACTTCCCCCTCCCTTGGGTGATGTGCCTTAATGCACGCTAACAGGTACATTTTGTTAACCACAAACTAATTTCCACAAGCAGACTGACATAGATGGCAGTTCCTGCAACAACAGGAAGCACAGTTATAGATTTAAAAAAGGCACACAGCATTATTAGCGATAATAAGTACATATACAGTGCCTTCAAAGTATTCACACCTCTTGACTTTTCCCACATTATTGTGTTACAGTGGGATTCAAATGTATTTAATTGTCACTTTTTTGTCAATGATCTTCACAAAATACTAATGTCAAAAGGAGAAGAAAAAAGCAAATATTTGATTTTTTTTTAAATAAAAACATGGGAAAAAAAATACACATTAATATATAGTACATTGATTAGATAAGTATTCAACCCCCTGAGTCAATACATGTTAGAATCACCTTTGGCAGCGATTACAGCCGTGAGTCTCTCAGTGAGTCTAAGATCAACATTTGCCCAGTATTCTTTTCAAAATTCGTCAAGTTGTCAAAGTTGGTTGTTGATCATTGCTAGACAACCATTTTTAGGTTTTGCCATAGATTTACAAACAGATGTAAGTCAAAACGGTAACTTGGCCATTCAGGAACATTCACTGTCTTCTTGGTAAGCAACTCCAGTGTAGATTCGGCCTTCTGTTTAAGGTTATTGTCCTGGTGAAAGGTAATTTCATCTCCCAGTGTCTGGTGGAAAGCAGACAGCCAGGTTTTCCTCTAGGATTTTGACTCTGTTTCTTTTTTTATCCGGAAGATTTTTCCAGTCCTTAACAATTTACCAGCATACCCATAACATGATGCAGCTACCACTATGCTGAAAATATGGAGATTGGTACTCAGTAATATGTTGTGTTGGATTTGCGTCAAACATAACACTTTGTATTCATTTTTTGTAGTATTACTTTAGTGCCTCGTTGCAAACAGAATGCATGTTTTGGAATATTCTTTGTGCAAAACTGTCAAGGCAAAGGGTGGCAACTTTGAAGAATCTCAAATATAAAATATATTTTCATTTGTTTAACACTTTTTTGGTTACTACAAGATTCCATAAGGGTTATTTCATAGTTGATGTCTTCACTATTATTCTACAATGTAGAAAATAGTAAATCTTGAATGAGTAGGTGTGTCCAAACATTTGACTGATACTGTATGTCGGCTCAATTGGTAATTCCCTTTCAATTTCAATTGCGCTATAAAACTGAAGTCTCGTGTTCTCCTAATAGAGGCCCCCCCCTCCCCTCGCCCGCCCCGCCTCAGACCCAGGCCAGGGTGGATTTCCACGGAGGCTGAAAAGGGATCCCATTCCTACTAGTCAGCAAGTCAACCAAGTCCATCTGTACTGGTCACTGTGGGGGCAACTCCTTGAAACAAAGAACATTACAGTTCAAGTCCCGTTGATAGGATAGACTCGAACAAGTTCAAATCAGCAACAACAAAAAACAATAGCAGAATTGGTCAGCAGCCTGTAAAACGGCTGCTATCCACTGTGGCAACATCTAAGTGTTTTTCGCGACCGACGGTGGAATGTTATGATCCATGCACATCCTTGGACAGAATATGGCTCTCACGGCACGCGCATGCTGAGACTTCACTAAGCCTCAGAGGTGAGTATGCTGGGGCCATCGATAATACCCAGCAGGCCTCCCATAGAAACACACACAGCAGGTTCACCAGTTACCTCATAACGACAGAGAGCCATCACTCATAGGCTACATGTAAGGTTCTATACTGCCACAGGCATTATTCTACATATTGTGACTGTCACAACTTTGTTGTGGACTATGCCAAGAATCAATTTCCATAAATCTGCTTTTGAAATCAATTCTAGGGCTAAAAAGGCCTGAATGTGGATGAGGCTTTGTTATAAGCTTGATAAATGGGCATGGTATTTTTCCAGCACTAACAACGCTCTCATCAAAATAGTTTGGGCAGGCAGCCCCTCCGTAACTTAAGCCTCTGTTTCCTAAATAGTCCATTCATCTCATTACTGAAGGACTGGGCCGGCTCCTCGCTCCTCTACACCAAAGTTGCATCCCAAGTGGCAACCTATTCCCTACATAGTGTACTACTTTTTTACCAAGGCCCATAGAGCTCCAGTCAAAAGTAGTGCATTATGTAGGGAATAGGGTGCCATTTGGGATACAGACCAAATACCAGCTGCTCTGACAGGCCTGTTCCTCGCCTCACAGCTCCCACTGTCAGAACCAAAGCTGCCTGGGCTGTTACTGTTGCTGAGTGCAGATTTTGCTGGATGAGTTCCCACAGCTTTTTGACATCAGAGTGGGAAGAGAATGGGGAGAGGCTGTGTTTAGGATATCTACATTTATAGTCCTCCTCCACTGGATGGCTTTATGCAGTGGTTTAGGGAGTGAAGAATAAAAGACTGACTGGTTAAACGCCCTGATTACCCTGCACATTGAGACCTTCCCAGACACCAGGGCCCCTACACACACACACACACACACACACACACATACACACACAGAGAAAGTGCCATTAAAAGCAGGAACAGGATGTAATCTTATGTTTTCAAATTAGCCAGCAGCATAAAGGGCCCCAACGAGTTTCTAGCTGAACATTAATTACCAGGAGCAATTACTCTAGCAGTGAAAGGGCCTCAGCCAACCCTCATTAAAAATCCTTTGTTCCCCAGGCTAAACTAAACACCCTTGAGAGCCGTGCCTCACTCTGCCTTCTCTTGACAAGCATGTCTTGCCTTCGATGTACACTTGCCATACACTTACTGTTCTTGTAAACCCACTGTGGTTTTCTATTCTGACAATCTGTGACGTCAAATGACCATGAGTTCAATTTGTGATACGGTTTCAACACAGAGGCTGAGCTCATGTAAGCATTGGAGAAAGACGCACAGACACAGCGTGAGTCCATGTCGGTGTTTTGAAATGTCCCCTAATTTCATGGTTGTTCATTAGATTCACTGACTTTAGTCTGGAGGAGTGTTGTCTAGAAGCTCCCAAAATGTTTCTTCTCTCTGGCAGGTTGCGGTGGTGAGTTGAAATGAAAGAGAATGTGGCGGAGAGGAGTTGAATGTTGTTGCTGCTTGGTATAATCCCAAATGCCACCGTAATTCCCTAGTGGAGTGGAATCATTTTGACCAGGGTCCATAGGGCTCTGTTAAAAAGTTGTGCACCATGTTGAGAAGATGGTGGTATTTGGGATGCAGATTTTGTTAAAGCCACAACAGTTGTAAAACTGTGCCAGGGGAATAAGGAACAAAAAAGATTGCTAGAAACAGTCATAATGATGAGAGCAATATTTGAATGGTAACACACCGTCTCTAATTCATTAAGACTGTTTAGCTGGGTAAATATTGTTGCTAGAGTCTACAGTCTTTTGTCTTTGTCCAGTCCCTTGTCCTGGAAAGGTAATTGTCGGCGGTAGTGATTGTGCTTAACCTTGGGTTTGTTGCCTTCGTTTAAGTTTTGATAGAAGCCCAAATGGAGATTTTCTGTTGAAGAGAACGGCTCTTTGTTATTGGAGGAGGTCTTTGATATGGCGTGTGTGTGTTGATATAGTCCAGAGTTCGAGGTAATCGACTGGACAAAGGGGAGCGGTTGTGTTTGTTTGTGAGAAAATTTCCTGTCGGGCCCTCGAACCAGAAATGACACCGACAAACAAGATGATTTCAACTTCATTTTGACTGGTACATATTTGTCTTTACAAAACCACGGAGGAAACTGCCAGTTAACTGTCATCCAGCTCTAGTCCAAAGAGGACACACACCCAACACCCTGCTCTCACTCGGTCATAAGACCGTTATCTGCCAGCCGGTTACGTAAAAATCCCCACACCCCACTCTGGATGACGTGAGTCCAACGTTAACCATTCTGACTTGGGACTGATGGAATGCTAGTCAATATCCGAGGGCCATGAGAAAATGTGCCAATATTCTGCCCTTGTTTATGTTGGCCGGAGATGTTGTCTGAGAGCATTGCAGAGTCAAAGCATGGAGACTTGAAGGGCACAATCTTATCTCCCCATTGGTAATGGGATGCCTCTCCTTAAACTGAACTTTTTAATTTTGTCTGTTAGTTTATATCACAGAAACGAGATTCAGAACCGATCCCACTCCAACTACGGGTACTCTGGCGTCCAACCGGCTCAAACATAGAGCCATCACTCCTCTTTGTGTTGGTCTTCACTGTGCTGCTTTTGGTGTCTGTATTTTTGTCCAGACTTTATGCTTCACTGCTAACCTGAATGTCTAGCCGGGCTGTCAAAACATCAATCAAGCGGTTGTCATAGAGACAACATACTCAGACGTGTAAAAGGACGTGGTGTGAGGAGAGCACAGGATTGGAATTCCCCCAAATGATAGGAATGCACATTGTGTCTGTCCCACTTCAGCCGTTCTGAATGGATGCAAATACTTTGGAATGCAATGGCTCACTCCACTGTGCCACAAGCACTGAGTTAGTGGCACCTTTAGCAGCTACTGGAGTACCAACCCAACCGTGAAATTAAAACACATTCAAGTGTAATTTTCTCTTCTCCATATACCTGTAAAGGTAAGAGCTAGATTCCCCCCTCTCTACAGACGCCACGGCTCCTCGCGTTCATGTATTCCAAGAGGCGTTGATATGACATCATGCAGCATTTATGACCCAGTCCGTTTCGGTGATGCATATTTGACACTGTCTAGATGCTGAATCGAAGCAGTGGGAAACGGAAACAAACGATATCAGTGTTCGTGAGGAAAGTGCGTAGTTTAAACAGCAGGCTTGGATATGAAGAGAACGTCGGGTTAGCTCAACACACCATTGAGTTGGTTCAGAGTACGGTTACATGCAGTGGCGATTTGAGCATGTATGTCATGGTGAGGCAAAAAACAAACAACGTGGGATGCATGCCAGCAAAGCCACAACACTAAACAATACATGAATTGCACTATAACGGTGACAAACGGTGCCCATAAACTGTTAGGGCCGACATAAAGCTGTCCCAACAGCAGTCCCAACACCTTACCACTGCTACACCTGGCTATCAGCAGAGCCTTGTCTGGCAGCGAAACAGTTAATTATGCCTCATTTACGGCCTTTAAAAAAACCATAGCTGATATGGCTGACTTGCTTAAACAAAATATGGTTTCTACTGACAATTGAGCGGTACAAACTATGGCATAAGGGGACGACAAGCGGATAAGAGGCATAATTTCGATTAAGACATTAATGAGCGAGCCAGGATGGACGTAGTCAATAACTAAGCCTAACCCAGCTTACTACACAACATACACTTAGTATTACTTTCTTAGCTACAGTATACATATCTCCCTGGCATATTACATCATTTATGCAGCAGCATATAAGACATGTTTGACAAGTGGCGCAGTGGTCTAAGCCTCTGCATCTCAGTGCAAGAGGCCTCACTACAGTCTCTGGTTCGAATCCAGGCTGGCTCACATCCGGCCGTGGTTGGGAGTCCTATAGAGCGGTGCACAGTCGTCCGGGTTTGGCCGGGGTAGACTGTCATTGTAAATAACAATTTGTTGCTAACTGACTTGCCTAGTTAAATAAAGGTTACATTTTATTTTTTAATGGAAATGTGCGTCGGTCCTTCATTTCATCAACGAAAGAGAAAGAGGCTGGATTTACAATCCCGAGTTGGATGACCGTTCAACACTGATTTTCCCAGTCGGAGCTCGTTAGCCACTGTCACCGATTCCTTTCAAACCACTCATTGTTGAGTTCGTGATTTGTTGTGTAATGTTTATGTCCAATGGCCGATGAGCACCAATACATTTTATCTATAATTTAAAAAGGATTTGCCAGTAGATTGTCGACTTGATTCATGATGACTGCTAGCTAAGATTTTCAAAAGTTAGATGTTGACATTATCAGTCCAATCAAAGCTACTGTACATATAACGTGATTTGATGTCATTTTATCTGTGGCCAATGACCTTGAGCCTTCTTGGAAGGGCACTACTAATGTAACTATGGCCTGACCCAAAGGGCTTGAACTTTCGATGTCTACCCTTACCAAGGACTTACACTTGGTGGTGACATAGTGTCCCCATGAGTGACAGAACATTAAGCCAATCGCTCCTATTTTCTGCTGGCTTGCCCCACCACCACAGAAAGCACTGAGCTAGGCTGAAAAACCTGCATTTTGGAGCTGCCTTACTCCAGAAAACAAAAGAGACCATGTTTGTATGCGGCTATATTAACTCAATGATGTATATTTTTGACATTGTTTGCAAACTGATGTGACATGCATTAATGCCAAAATAACATGCAAAACAGGCAAGCCCCCCCCCCCCCCCACCCCAAAGTATATTTCTTTGCTAAAAATGTGGGTCTCAAAACAGTTAGGGCGGAGCCCCACCTACCCTGGATGACGGGCCGCCACTGGTTACATGCACACAATAATATGATAATTGTGAATATTCAGATTAATATAGTTTTATTTAAATATTTGAATGTTTTGTAAGACGAACGATTTCACTAATAACCCTGTGTACACGGACACATGTGAACTCAGACTACCTGATAGGACTTTGATAAATGCAGGAAAATCGCCAATTAAAATAAAACGTTCCACCACAGCAACCATGCTATTTTTGAGAAGCCTATTCCAGAAAATAACGGACATATGAAGTTTGTGTGTGAAAACTATTTGAAAGACGTATATTTGGAGTTTTTATTAAACCGATTAAACCATTTACTTGTCCTGATCATCTGAAAGACTGCTCAGAAAAGCAGATGTTTTAAAGTCGGCGTATTCCATTTGGACTATTATGATTATCGAATTATTAGTGTGTATAAAAATAAAAAACTTTCGTCATATCCCCATAATGTTCCAACAAGCTAAAGAAACGTTCTGGGAACCTTTACAGAACAGACTAAATGCGTTCTGCTAACGTTCTTGTAACATCAGGTGAATGTTTTTTGCACCCCTAAAATATTTTTTTTTTAAATCCCACAACTTAATGAAACATTCTGGGAACCTTAAAAGAACAGATGAAATGTTTTCTAGGAACGTTCTTAGAACATCAGGCAAATATTTGGTACAAAAATTATATTATCATCAGCACGACTGGATAGTTTTTGTGTTACAAAAACATTTGCTGCGACCTAATGAATGTTGTGTGAACTTTCACACGACCAATTTTGGTTGGTTGGGTTGTTGGTCTCAGTGGTTGACACCTCTAAAAAGGTTTGCATTGGCATTCCTGCTGTAACATCTGAGCCCTGCATCTACAACTGGAATGCATGGCCTTCTGTGGTCAGGTGCTTAGGAGCCCTAATGACTACAGTTACAGAGGACTCCCATCTCAGTTACCCACGATAAACCTTGAGTCACCATAGCCACGCTGCAACTGGTGCAGATGACGGTCCAACTAACTGTAGCTTCCAACTGTAACTCACCACAGTGGAGCTCCAGTGTCTTGGGGGGGGGGGGGGGGGGTCATGTGGTTGACCTCAATGATATCTCCCCAGAGGCTTTCCATGCTATGCTGCCATCAGACTATCCACAAACATGCATGTTTGTATGAAAGATAAGCCCAGTGGCCCTTGGGGTATGAGTTTATTAGTTTCCAGATATAGCCAGAGGCCTGTACTGTAATGGCTCATGTTTGGCTCTTTTGAGTAGAAGCACAAACAAGGTTATTTAATAGAACTCTGGAATCAGCTGCCTCTCCTCCCAGGGTTGATTACATCACTGGCCCTAATTCCACTGTGTCATTGATTAAACCTTATCCACAGCAAATACCCTTCAAGAACAAGACCACAACTGTCCTCTGGACTGATGCTGGATTCATCAACTTACCAAGACATGATAAAAACCCCTCCCCAATATAGATACAATGTTAATTCACTGTGAAACATTAAAATAGTATTTCTCTTTGACAATATGTCATTTTCGTGGAACTTAACATCCAACCTCTTCATGTAGTTTAGAAGAGGGACAGAAAAGTGTCAATAACAGGGGGCTGATATGGAACACATGGCCTCTCTATAGACTCATCAGGGGCGTGAATATCTTTACATTTCAAAAGCAGTACCACCAGCTTCTACAAAACATGCCAATGATCTCGGCCATACACACAGAACTGAATCACCCTGGCAACAATCTACGGCCGTTTATGTTCTGGGTTTGGCAGAGGTTTTTCAAATATGTTCCAAATGCTGAGCATTCATTGGCAAATTCACATAGCGGTGCCTTTGGCACAAGTGTCAACTATGTTGCAGGTGAGTGTGACCAGTGGAGCGTGGTTGGCTGTGTCTGGAATGGGGGAGGAGATAGGGGGGGACTTGTGGCAACACCCCTGTGCTATTGATTCTCTAAGTGAAAGCAAGAGCTGAAAAAGCTGCTAACCTGAAACAGGAATGGTAACATTTTACTGACGTACAGTAGTGTTCTGATTCAACCAATTTCACAATATAAACCTAAATAGTTGATAGTTAGTTGAACATCTAACCGTTTGTTCGGGTACCCTCCAATGATACAGTCAAAAGGAAAGAAATCACACTATAGCTGTTTAATGCCAAAAGTAAACCGCATCCTTCATGACCTATGGGGGGGGGGGGGGGGGGTGTCCCTTAATGAACTTCCATTAAAATCTTGTGAATCTAATAACCAGACTGCTCCAATCGGCATGTGTGACGACTCTCCCACTCTGTCTGCTGTACTCTACCTCCTTCCTTGTTTTCCTTATTAGGACGTCGGCGACATGGGACACACCTGGGCCCGGGTGTGTCCCGGGATAAATGCACCTCTTCCCCATTCATTGAGGAGACTCTCTCCATGCAGACACACTGATGGATTTTGGTTGTGGCATTTTTGTGGCTGTTTTGTTTGTTTGCGTTGGCACCTTTCAACACCCCTCATTATCACATTTATACACGCAACCACTCACTCACACTGCTGATTACTGACTACACACACCATTGTTAATTGTATTTAGTTTACTTTAGTGAATAAATACATTGTGTTATTCCTTATCTCCACGTCGTCTCCCTTTTTGTTACGAACTTCGAGCCGGTTCGTGACACATGGTGCCTTTCCAATGTGCCGTGTGTATAGAGCGTGTTCTTTCGGACGCCTTCTGGTCCACTTCGGGGTAACATTAAGCCTTACACCGTTTATTTTCCTCCTGTTGGTTGGTCTGGCAGAGTGTTCACAATGTGCCAGAGAACTAATGTTTTACTGTCCCTGGGCCCAGATGAGCCGGTACTAAACTCTCCAAGCCACAACACTCTGCAATTATCATCTATATTAACAGACTTAACGATGTGATTTGGACCAGACTGCTGAACCTTCTACCCTCACCTTCCCAACATGAGGGAAAAAGAGGTCCCCGTTTAAACAGAAATCCCCACCACACATACAGTTTGACGGTTGCCACCAACCTAAGGGGCGTCCGTTAAGGGACCTATTTTTACATCCTGCTGAATCAACAGATAATGTACGGGCAATTCCCCATCACATCCTGCATCTTCAGAGGACAAGCAGGAAATCAGACACAGGATAAGCTTCCTTCTCCGATTCAACTTCTGGACGCAGATGGAAAGAGCCCCAAAACACACTGCAGAGATGCCGATTGAACTCCCAGAAGTATATTTCCCTATTTTTAAAAAGATTACGTCTGAATAAAATATGCTTAATGGACCTCCATGTTTCAGAAATGAGCGGAGCCTGTTTTGGAAAAAGCTTGCTCTCCACCCATACACGCACACGCACACGCACACGCACACGCACACACACACACACACACACACACACACACACACACACACGCACACGCAAACGGCAGATAAACCAGCAGTTAGAGCATTGGTTCGAAATACTCGAGCCGACAAAGGTGAAAAAGCTGTCAATGTGCACTTGAGAAAGGCATTTATCCCTAATTTGCTCCAGGGGCGCAGTACTACTCTGTCTGACCCTGTAAAACAACACATTTCACTGCGCCTATCCGGTGTATGTGACAATGAAACATCTTTATGTTCACACACACACAAACCCTTCTCAGGATGTAGTCTCCAATTATTCTCAACGGCAGCTTTCCACTCCAGAGCAGTTGCATGAGGCCCCTTTGTCAGCTGGCCACCGCTAGAACTTTTCACCAGCCCTATAACTCTCCAAACTGCTTCATGTCACATAATAACACAAGCATTGCTGAACACACTTGTGAGAAAACTCACATGCTATTTAAGGTGCTGAGAATTACATCATGGTACATTTGATTGGCACGTTCACATCTTGGCATAAAGTTTAAGTTACGAGTTCATGTTGCGTCATCCTGCTTGCTCACAAACTCTCTCCCCCATACTCTGCCTTGGTCACCTTCTAACTCTCTCCTAGCTTCTCAGATTCAGAGAGAAGACAAAGGACTACAAGAGTTCGCTTACTGACTCAACCATAGTTTAAGACTGAGCATGTAAGACACAGAGCCAGGTGGGGAGGCTTTAAGAGGTGTAGTACTCACTGTGTAGGAGCAGAGTACAGAGAACCAGGGCTAGAGCCATCCCTCTCCAGGACCCATTCATTCTTCTCATGGACACAGCCATCCTCCAGTCCTTTGTGAGCCGCTGTGTGTGTGTGTCTGTAGAAGTGTGTGAAAGAGCGTGATGAATGAGTGAGTGAGGGCTGGGGGAGTCGCGTGTTTCCTGTGCTCGCAGAGCGGGACAGACTGGCAGGATAAAGCGTGGCTTATGCTCTGCTGGTTTCATATGGCCTCTCTCCTTTGCCCCCTCTCTCTCTATCCCTCCTTCTCAGTCTCCTTCACCACACCCCTTTTCTGACTGGCTGAGTTAAACTCTTCTCATGCAGCTGTACGTTTTCATGTGTATGCGTGTGCGTGTGTGTAGAAAGTGATTCAGGGCGTGAGCAGGGCGTAGTAGGTCTGTGTGAGTGGTAATATAATCCGGGTGTGCATTATCACATCTGTCTATTCAGAATTTGTGCGCTGTTGTCTGGATCAGCAAACCTATCCAGCTATTTCCACAAACCTGGAAAGCTATTGCTGAGAGTGGTTTGCCATCTAAACTGTACATTCTTTTAATAATCCCTAAAATCAAGCTTTACGATACATGTGAACTAGCACCTCCGCTGTATATTTGGAGTAGACCACAACATGACTCGCTGTATCGAACCCTAACTGAGACATCCCAGTCAGCCTGTTGGCTCTGGAGGGGCTTGTCTGATCAGTTCTCCTTTGAAGATGCACCTGGTAAACAGGAAGCGATCTCCCCTGGTCTGCCCGCCTGCTTAATATTGAGCTACATAGCTCAGAGGCCTGTAGCAGTGCATTGCATCAAACATCACATCTCTCCACATCACTCCATTCAACTCCGCCTGGGCTTTAAGTTTGTCCCTGGACTGGTGAGTCAGTTACATCCGGTGCGGCTGCTCACACCCACAGAAATCCCCACACACAAACAAAATCACCCTATACACCCATGCCATATGCAAACACACACAGTGTTTTGCAATCTCATACCCTATCCAAGCAACATTTGGGATCCAGCAGTTTATTTTCTCTCTCTTTGTAAATACAGCCAGACTGGGGATCACCTGCAAAATTCCTGGTGAAACAATCGGGCCAGATGGGGCTGAATCAACGCAAGTGTCGGGGACTGGGACACTCCTGCTAGTCCCTGTGTATGTTCACTTTCTTTAGGGACTGACTGGGGTGTGGTAATCCGATCCCTTTACTGACCCTTTCCTCATGCCCACCCTTTCTAAATGCTGAGCAGACTAGATCGTAGTACACACATTCCCGAGCGCACACGCTGCCACGAACCGGCTCGATGTCCGCAACAAAAAGGGAGACAAGGTGGAAATCAGGAACAACAAAAATATATTTATGAACTGAGGTAACGCAAATACAATTAGCAATGGTGTGTGTAGTAATGACAATCACACCAGGCACCACAGAAGAGAGATGAGATATATATGGAGCTTCCCCAAAACCTACAGTAACTCAACCCTAGTCTTCATGCGGATTTGCGGTGGGTAATTATGCACTGTAGCCAGCTGGCAAGGAAATAAACCACCCAGCACGCTGGCAGATTCCCCCAAGCCACGGATGTGCCCCCTCAGGCCACAGACACCACACACAAACAACAAAATAACCAACGTATTCCAAAGTGAAACACGTCGCTAAGCCTAATGGGGGGAAAAGGCTATAGCTCCAGGTAGCAAGTGCCACCACTCTACTCATATCTCCGACTGAGGTACACAGCCGACTGTACTCACCTCCTCGGACCGATGTCCCAACAGCGAGTAGAGCAAGAGTCTCCAGCCTGGTTAGGGACCTGGAAACTAACCAATGTACTCTCTCCAACGCAGCACACAACTATCCACCGCTGTGGCAAGTTTACCAAACAAACAAAGGCAACCAATTCTGGGCACCAAACATTACAACTCAAAAAAAGCTGTAACAAAATATGCAAACAAAAGCCCCTCCCGAGTTTCTCCCAAACACAACACACATGGTAATCCCAACGACGCTAGTATCAGTCCTTCATAACGCAACAAAGCGCTGTACGACAAAATGTCTAGGAAGCTACCTTATGATCCCGGACGAGCCCCATCTTGTCACGAACCGGCTCGAAGTCTGTAACAAACAGGGAGACGACGTGGAGATTAGGAATAACACAAATATATTTATTGAGGTAACGTAAATACAATTAACAATGGTGTGTGTAGTCAGTAATCAGTAGTGTAATGAGTGGTGTTGAAAGGTGGCAAAGCAAACAAACAAACCAACAGGCCACAACCAAACTCTATCAGTGTGTCTGCATGGAGAGAGTCTCCTCAATGAATGGGGAAGAGGTATATATTTATCCCGGGACACACCCGGGCCCAGGTGTGTCCCATGTGTCCCACGACCCTCCCAGTTCCGCCCGCCAACATCCTAATAAGGAAAACAAGAGCAAATAGAAAGAATACAGCAGACAGAGTCGGAGGGTCGTCACAACGTGCACACACACCCTCCCCAGCCAGGAGCACCCATCACCGTGGCAGCAGGCACCGTATCTTTCCCAGCAGTCAGAATCAATGTGAAGGCTTTCCTGACCTTGTGATTGTGGCAGCTGGGGATTTCTCTGCTGTAAATCTCTTCACTAACAGGAGACCCTGACCAGAGTCCAGTCCTCTCCCACGTACAGTGCATTCGGGAAGTATTCAGACCCCTTCACTTCATCCACATTTGGTTACGTTACAGCCTTATTAATACCCTATAATGACAAAGCAAAAACAGGTTTAGAAATGTTTGCAAATGTATTATAAAGAAACCTGCTAAAATATCACATTTACAGTATTCAGACCCTTTACTCAGTACTTTGTTGAAGCACCTTTGGCAGCGATTACAGCCTCGAGTCTTCTTGGGTATGACGCTACAAGCTTGGCACACCTGTATTTGGGGAGTTTCTCCCATTATTCTCTACAGATCCTCTCAAGCTCTGTCAGGTTGGATGTGGAGCGTCGCTGCACAGCGATTTTCAGGTCTCTCCTGAGAAGTTTGATCGGATTCAAGTCCGGGCTCTGGTTGGGCCATTCAGAGACTTGAACCCAAAGCCACTCCTGCAGTGTCTTAGCTGTGTCCTTGTGGTCGTTGTCCTGTTGGAAAGTGAACCGTCGCCCCAGTCTGAGGTACTGAGAGCTCTGGAGCAGGTTGTCAAGGATCTCTGTATTTTGCTCCATTTATCTTCCCTCCATCCTGACTAGTCTCCCCGTCCCTGCCGCTGAAAAACATCCCAGCATGATGCTGCCACCACAATGCTTCACCGTAAGGATGGTGCCTGGTTTCCTCCAAGCGCGACGCTTGGTATTCAGGCCAAAGAATTCAATCTTGGTTTCATCAGACCAGAGCATCTTCTTTCTCATGGTCTGAGAGTCCTGTAGGTGCATTTTGGCAAACTCCAAGCGGGCTGATGTGCCTTTTACTGAGGAGTGGCTTCCATCTGGCCACTCTACCATGAAGGCCTGATTGGTGGAGTGCTGCAGAGATGGTTGTCCTTCTGGAAAGTTCTCCCATCTCCACAGGGGAACTCTAGAGCTCTGTCTTGGTCGCCTTCCTGACCAAGGCCCGTCTCTCCCGATTGCTCAGTTTGGTCGGGCGGCCAGCTCTAGGAAGAGTCTTGGTGGTTCCACACTTCTTACATTTAAGAATGATGGAGGCCACTTTGTTCCTGGGGACATTCAATGTTGCAGACATTTTTTGGTACCCTCCCCCTTCCTCTACAGACAATTCCTTCTACCTCTTGGCTTGGTTTCTGCTCTGACATGCACTGTCAACTGTGGGACCTTATATTGACAGGTGTGTGCCTTTCCAAATCATGTCCAATCAATTGAATTGACCAAATGTGGACTCCAATCAAGTTGTAGAAACATCAATGAAGATCAATGGAAACAGGATGCACCTGAGCTCAATTCGAGTCTCATAGCAAACGGTCTGAATACTTATGCAAAACAAGATATTTATGTTTTTGAATTTTAATACATTTGCAAACATTTCTAAAAACCTGTTTTCACTTTGTCATTATGGTGCAGTGTGTGTAGATTGATAAGATTTCTGTAAAGTAACAATGTGGAAAGATGGAAGGAGTCTGAATACTTTCCGAATGCACTGTGTGTAGTGGAAAGAGAGACAATTTAATGGACGAGGTGATGGAAGCACTAAGCCTCAACTCTCCACAGCCAGGGTTCTTACACAATGATGCAGAAGACTGACAGACTCTGAGCATGTCCAATGTTCTCTGCTGTTTGTCTGTTCCCTAATCTCAGTGGCTTGACACTGTGTGTGTGTGTTAAGGCTCTGAAAGGTATAGGCCAATAGAAATGCTCTGTTATGAGTACTGGACAATTGAGAGGCTCCAGACAGTCCAGCTGGCCAATGACGAGGCCCCGTTCAGCCCAGCCCTGTCCCGAGGGAAGACCGATCAGGGAACCCTGGTTCTGCCAAGGCCTGATGCAGAGGGACAGCTATGGACTTGTCCCACTAGCGTCATCTCGGTAACTGTCAGGGGAGACAGAGGCAAACAGGAAGGTAGGAAAGACACAACAACCACGTTATGTTCCTGGAAGACAGCACTGCATTTGAATGTAAACATCACCTACATGTATTCTAAAAAGTGGATGTTACCTTATTATTATTGTAGCCCAAACAGTGTTGACCACTTGACCGGGCGCCTGTCAATAAGTTGCAATATAGTCCAAGTGATTTGTTCTCTCAATCTGCATCCATTCATTTCTGACCTGCATGCCCTGCTCGTTTTATCGATTTGGAGCAGGCTGCAATGTACTTCCCAAAACAGGGAAGAGTAGAGCCAAGTTCCTTTGCTTCTCTGTTCTCCTCTCCCTACAGATGTTCCGCTTTAATAAAGCTGGTCTCAGGAGAGCGCATACTTTTATTGTCCATAAAACCAACCCACAGGGCCCCGCCAGTACACACACACACACACACACACACACACACACAAACGCACAGCGAAAGAGAGACAGGCAGTGTGTTACACCCCAGCCCTGCACGTACATCAGCAGTCCAGCAAAAAATAATAACAACATCTCCAACGGCGATAAACCAAACAGCTAACACATCTGTACCGCTTAAATTCTATGAAACGCCACACAACTTAGATGAAACAAACATGCTTCTACTAAGAACTCTCTCGATTGCTTCTATAACGTTGGCCAATTTTGGCATCAGTGTGAGTTTGACTGCCTCGTCGTTTTGGACCTCTCACCTTCACTCTCCATCCATCCTTCTCAATAACTCATCATCTCCACTTCTCCCCCTGCCTCCCTTCCTCCACCCTTCCCTGTAGTGCAGGGCCAGAGCCACGGGGAGAGAGAAAGAGTAGCGGAGAGTCTCATAACAACCACTAATTGGCTGTGATTTGCTGGCTGGGTAGACTTCTTGAAGTGATTTATGTGTAGGGTAAAAAAAAATCTAATAAAAAAGTTATCTGGGTCTCACAGAGGACCTGAACTATGGGGTTAACTTCTACAGAGGAACAGGAAAGCACAAGAACAAAATGGAGGAATAAATAAAGGATGAAAAAAAAAGAGAGAGCGACATGAAAAGATAAACATGAGTATGTGCTTAAACACTGGTCAGCGCAGAAGAATGTGGTTTTAGTCTTCCCCTTTGTCTTGAATTACTACATACGTCCATCTACCTTTATATCATATACCAATACAGTTAGATTTGATTATACAAATGCGGTATCAGCGTACATGCAGTAGAAAAAGGCATTTGTGTGGAATCAAATCAAACTTAATTTGTCATATGCACCGGATACAACGCACCGAATGCACCACATACCGATACGGTGTAGACTTCACCTTGAAATGCTTACTTACAAGCCCAGAACGAACTGGATGCATTGGTTTTCGGAGGAAACTAGTACAGCGACAGTATTGAGTACAATACTTCCACTTTAGTTTCATCCTGTGAGTTACTAGAGAAAGAGAGGGAGATGGCTGTAACTGATTCCACTTTGGCCGTGTTTCCAGATCAGGCTTGTGGGATTAATTAATTAAGCAGCGCCCAGATGGCTCTGATTATTCTACTGCTGGTTGGGACCCATTCATCTTTGGAGCCCTTCCACTACAATTACGTAAGTCATACTGTTCATCAGTTAGTCAAGAGTTAATTAGGCAGCCCCGTGTTAGAAGGGCGAGTCCACGTTAAGAGGGATGCAGAGACTCATATTTCGTGCATTAAAAAGGTATATGTCAAACAGACACCAATGATTGCAAAGTCAAACAAACCATACACCTCTACGCACGAGGACCATTTGACAAAAACACATTTGCTTGAACAGTGCAGATGAAGTTTAGTAACAGAATGACAGCAGAAACAGAACGAACTGTCATTCTGTTACCACTGTTCAAGTAAATGTTTGTAAACTTTTCTGTGGAAATGGTTCAAATGAGCTATATGGTTGGCTTAACTTTGCAATCATTGGTTTTTGAAATACTAGGAAAATGTAGACATTTGTCACTCAGAAATGACCTTGGTCTGTTTTTTATGGGCTCTTGCGAGCTCCTGCAGTCTTGTGTTTGTGTCATTTCTCAGTGTGTCCTCCAGCCCTACCCAGATGGCAGCAGCAAAGAGAAGCATCACGCGGCTATCGCTGAGGCCTTGGCAGGGGAGGTCAGTGTAGTGGCACCCTCCCATCTCATGGTCCTGCTGGGAAAGGTTACATGTTCCCATACCCCTGGGCACCCACAGGGTCTTTTTTCACATTCATTCAGCACACAGTCTGATCTGCGACCAGGCTTATTATTCTGTTGCAGCAGCTTGATATCTCACATGTAGAGACGGGTGATTATGTATTATAACCTCTTCCCGCTGTCCCTAAAAGGGCAGTATCACCAGCGTCTCCTGACCCCAGGTATAACAACTGACTTATTCAGGTGCAAGGCTGCCGTGAAGGACGTGGAGGAGGATCGCTTCCTCACACAGCTCAGACATATTGCATATGTATGTATGTATGTATGTATGTATGTGTGAGTGAGTGAGTGTGACGCAGGATAACGTCATGATGATGGACGACAGTGCTGTTTATGTATACCAGCAGGGGGCAGATGGCCACAGGGGCCCAGCACAGAGAAATATAAAAAGGTCTGTACTGACATGATGGGAGTGTCACTTTTCCCTCTTTGTTCAAACTCTTACATTGGGTTGAGTGAATACTCACATTACCTTCACTAACTCGTCTCTCCACTGATTGTTTGTGGAAGATCCAGAGTGGCCAGTGCTTGCGGTGCTTTGAACACTCCCACAGTAAAAGGTGTCACCTTTGGTTACTACATGATTCCATTTGTGTTATTTCATAGTTGTGATGTCTTCACTACTATTCTACAATGTAGAACATAGTAAAAATAAAGAAAAACCCTGGAATGAGTAGGCGTGTCCAAACTTTTGACTGGTACTGTAGATTTATGGATTTTAAAAAATTAATTGTTTCTCTTTATTCAACCCACCCACCCACACTCCCTCTCTCCACCAACACAATATTTCATGACCCTAAAACCACCCACCCTGCAGATATAACCACGGAACTGTGGGTTATGAGTCAACCCACACATCACTACCGGAACTTATGGCTGCCCATACCATAAACCCACCAACATTGACATCAGCAAACCGATCGCCCACATGATGTCATGCACGTGGTCTACGGTTGTGAGGCCGGTTGGATGTACTGCCAAATTCTCTAAAGCCACGATGGAGGCGGCTTATGGTAGAGAAATGAACATTAAATTCTCTGGCAACAGCTCTGGTGGACATTCGTGCAGTCAGCATGCGCCCTCAAAACTTGAGACATCAGTGGCATTGCACATTTTAGAGTGGCCTTTTCTTGTCCCCAGCATAAGCTGCACCTGTGTAATGATCAAGCCGTTTAATCTGTGTCTTGATATGCCACACCTGGCAGGTGGATGGATTATTTTGGCAAAGAAGAAATGTTTACTAACAGGGATGTATGCACATTTGTTGCACAACATTTGAGAGAAATAAGCTTTTTGTACATTTTTGGGAACATTTATTTCAGCTCATGTTTCATGGGACCAACACTTTAAATGTTGCATTGAACTTTTGGTTCAGTGTATATACCTTAACTCAAAAAAATGACCAAGAATATTTGATACTTTGCCTCGTGTGTCAGTTAGGTCATTGCTTAGTTTAACTTTACCCCCAATAAATACAAATCGCTGTCATTGGTCTCTGGTGAATGACTTCGGTTTCAAGGAGCGTCTGTTTCTCTCTCAGGCTGATATAGACTCATCTATGCTTTTATTACAAGCAGGCATGACTACTGTAATGCTCTCCTGTCTGGTCCACCCAAGAAAGCCATTGCTCAACTGCAAAACAAACAGAATGCTGCAGCACAGGTACTGGCCAAGACCAGATGGAGAGCACAAATTACACCGGGTTTAAAGCCTCTGGACTGGCTGTCTGTGAGTTTTAGAATTCATTTTAATATTCTCCTATTGGTTTATAAATCAATCCACGATTGTGTACCCCAATACATGTCGGACATAAGTTGTGTGTCCAGTAGGTTCCTCAGGTCCCCTGGCACTGGCCCTTTTAACGATCCCAAAACCTAGAACCAAGAGGAATAGAGAGGCAGCTTTTAGTTACTATGCCCCCAGTCACTGGAATAGTCTTTTTAGTTAATCGTTTTGTTCTCCCCCCCGTGAAGCACATAGCATTTGCATTCCATGTCTGAAATGCGCTGTGTAAATAAAGCTTCATTTGATTTGTATTACTGCGTGTTCCTAGACGTGAAACGCATGGATTATTGTTATTACACTCGTGAAAGTCTAAGAGCTTTGCCACACCTGGATTGTGCAACATTTGCCCATTATTCTTTTCTAAATTCTTCAAGCTCTGTCAAACTGGTTGTTTATCATTGCTAGACAACCATTTTCAGGTCTTGCCATACATTTTCAAGTAGATTTAAGTCCAAACTAACTCGGCCACTCAGGAACCCGCACTGTCTTCTTGGTAAGCCACTCCGGTCTAGATTATGGTCCTGCTGAAAGGTGAAGTCATCTCCCAGTGTCTGGTGGAAAGCAGACTGAACCAGGTTTCAGAGGATTCTGCCTGTGCTTAGCTCCATTCCGTTTCTTTTTTATCCTGAAAAACTCCCAGTCCTTAACGATTACAAGCATAACCATAACCTGATGCAATCACCACTATGCTTGCAAATATGGAGAGTGGTAGTTAGTAATGCATTGTATTGGATTTGCCCCAAACATAACACTTTGTATTAAGGACAAAAAGTGACTTACTTTGCCACATTTTTGGCCAAATTTCTTTAGTGACTTATTTCAAATAGAATGCATGTTTTGGAATATATTTGTTTTCCTTCTTCTTTTCCCTCTGTCCAATTAGGTTAGTATTTGATGATCCCTCCTTAGTTTTCTCCTATCATAGCCATTAAACTCTGTAACTGATTTGAAGTCACCATTGGCCTCATGGAGAAATCCCGGGGTGGTTTCCTTCCTCATACTTGAGTAAAAGTAAAGATATCTTAATAGAAAATGGCTTAAGTAAAAGTGAGTCACCCAGTAAAATCCTACTTGAGGAAAAGTCTAAAAGTATTTGGTTTGAAACATACTTAAGTATCAAAAGTAAAAGTATATATAATTTCAAATTCCTTATATTAAGCAAATCAGTTGGCACCATTTTTTGTTTACGGAAAGCCAGGGGCACACTCCAACTCTCAGACATCATTTACAAACAAAGCATGTGTGTTTAGTGAGTCCGCCAGATCAGAGGCAGTAGGGATGACCAGGGATGTTCGGTTGATAAGTGTGTGAATTTGACTATTTTCCTATCCTGCAAAGCATTCAAAGTGTAACAAGTACTTTTGGGTGTCAAGGAAAATGTACATAGTAAAAAGTACAATAATTTTCTTAAGGAATGTAGTGAAGTAAAGTACAAGTTGTCAAAAATATAAATACTAAAGTAAAGTACAGATACCCACCAAAACTACTTACGTAAAAATACTTTCAAGTACTACTTAAGTATGTTTCACCAACTGCCGGCAACTGAGTTAGGAAGGACGCTTGTATCCTTGCTCAAAGGGATATTCATTGTCTGCTTTTTATTATTATTTTACCCATCTACCAATAGCTGTGCTTCTTTACGAAGCATTGGAAAACCTCCCTGGTCTTTGTGGTTAAATCTGTGTTTGAAATTCACTGCTCGACTGAGGGACCTTACAGATAATTGTATGTGTATAAGTTCAGGACTAAATAAGCTTTTCATTTAATTAATTAGTAAAAAATTTTTTAAAAAAATCAAAAACAGAATTCCACTTTGACATTATGGGGTATATTGTGTGTAGACCAGTGACAAACATTTATATGTAATCAATTTTAAATTCAGGCTGTAATAACAAAATGTGGGTAAAATCCTGTGGTGTGAATACTTTCTGAAGGTACTGTACATTGTGTAGCTTGTCTTCTTTGCTTTCAGGCTTTTCTGGCCATGACCTTGTGATACATTATAGTGAATTTGAGTACAAACAAGGACAACTATTGAGTTGGCCACAAGAGGACACTATAAGACTATGTTTCTAATAAACCAAGCTGCCGTTAATAGGAAGCAAAGTCATTTCTGTCCGGCTCGTTACCTCCCTCTAGTGGCCATTCTAGGAATTAAAAGTTGATTAGAAAAAAAAGCATCATGATTAAAACACTGAAGAAGCCTGGCATTATGTCATCGATATTCTTGACACAGACAGCACACTATGTGGTAAAGAACTGGAGAGGCATGGGGGGGAAGAAAAAAAAAGACTGCTCTCGAAGCAGTAGAACTGAGTATGATAGAACTGAATCAACACATTTGTGTGGCACTGTATATATCCACGTGTAACATACCCGCTCTTCCTGTGTGTTGAGAATGTAACTCTACCCTTGACTAAAACAAAAGGTATGGGTGGAGTGTGTTTGTAGGGGGGGTGAAGGTGGAGGGGGAGGGGGGTGTGGCGTCTCACCTCAACCCATCTCTGAAGTGTTGCATTGGGCTAGTGGAAGAGGGGAGGTGGGGAGAGGCACTCCGCTCAGGTCCTCTACATCAAATATTCATTTCACAGAAACTCCTCAGCCTTAAATAATTCTCAAAGAAGTGTGCCGAAAGCAAGCCTTTGCTACCCCAGGCACGTTCACTGTCTGGACAATAGATCCAAGGGAGCACAAAGGGAAACGATAGAGGGAACGGAAAAGTGAGAGGAGAGAAAAGAAGTGAGAGAAAGAGGGAGCAAGTGAGAGAAACAGACAGGAGGGTTGGTTTAGATGTATTCTTTACATTGTATATTACAGATGGCTTGCTTTGAACAGTAATTGAGGGAGGTAGGGGACACTGCACAACATGCTGTGTTTAGCAAATAGTAAACGTTTTTTTTTTTAAAAGGCTTGAAAGCAAATGGTGGAAAGGAGTGAAAACTAGCTACCTGTTGTCTACTGACAACATACAAATCAATCTATGGGCATAGGACACGTGTATGTCTGATCTAGGGTAGGAGAGGAATATAGTGTGGACGATACACACACACACGTATGTGGACACTCCTTCAAATGAGTGGATTCGGCTATTTTAGCCACACCCGTTGCTGACAGGTATAACACTGAGCACACAGCCATGCAATCTCCATTGACAAACATTGGCAGAATGGTCTTACTGAAGAGCTCAGTGACTTTGAATGTGGCACCGTCATAGGATGCCCCCTTTCCAACAAGTCAGTTCGTCAAATTAGCTACAGCTGCCCCAGTCAACTGTAAGTGCTATTGTGAAGTGGAAAAGCAACAACGATTCAGACGTGAAGTGATAGGCCCACACAAGCTCACAGAACAGGATCGCCGAGTGCTGAAGCGCATAAAAATGGCCTGTCCTCGGTTGCAACACTCACTTACAGAGTTCCAAACTGCCTCGAAGCAACGCCAGCACAATAACTGTTCGTCAGGAGCTTCATGAAATGGGTTTCCATGGCCGAGCAGCCGCACACAAGCCTAAGATCACAATGCGCAATTCCATGTGTCAGCTGGACTGGTGTAAAGCTCACCACCATTGGGGAATTTGGGATACCTAGTCAGTTGTACAACTGAATGCCTTCAACTGAAATGTTTCTTCCACATTTAACCCAACCCCTCTGAATCAGAGAGGTACGGGGGGCTGCCTTAAATCGATATCCACACCTTTGGCGCCCGGGGAACAGTGGGTTAACTGCCCTGCTCAGAACAACAGATTTGTACCTTGTCAGCTCAGGGATTTGATCCAGCATACAATGACCATCTAGACAATGCCGTGCTTCCAACTTTGTGGCAACAGTTTGGGGAAGGCATTACAACACCCCTGTACAGAAAGCGAGGTCCATACAGAAATGGTCTATCGAGATTGGTGTTGAAGAACTTGACTGGCCTGCACAGAGCCCTGAGCACAACCCCATCGAACACCTTTGGGATGAATTGGAACGCCGACTGTGAGCCAGGCCTAATCACCCAACATCAGTGTCCGACCTCACTAATGCTCGTGGCTGAATGGAAGCAAGTCCCCACAGCAATGTTCCAACATCTAGTGGAAAACCTTCACAGAAGAGTGGAGGCTGTTATAGCGACAAAGTGGGGACCAGCTCCATCTAAATGCCCATGATTTTGGAATGAGACGTTCGACGAGCAGGTGTCCACATCCTTTTGTAGCCATGTAGTGTATCAATGAAACGAATGAATCCAGAGCTCTTGAATGCTTTACCTGCATTGTGGCAGTGGCGTAGCCAGGGGTTGACCACAGAGATACCAGGACCATGAACAGGCAAGATGATGAACAGCACAAAGAGTTCAGGGTCAAAGGGGCTTTTAGTGACATGGTACAAGCCGAAAATCAACAAGCCTAGCTCTGTAACTCTAGAGCATGGAACTCAAAACATCAAATGAGTCAAATGTCCTTCCACAGAGCTGTTGGAGAGCCTTCAGCAGGCCCTGCTGCTCTTCTTGTGGCTGGCTCCCTATGCAGCACATGTACTGCCAACTTAACCCATCACACAGACACCTAATGCTTAATCGGTTAGGTGACCTGTAGGGAAGGGGGTTATGGGAGGGGTAGTGTTCCAACTGGCAGCCATTTAAAGGCAGACCACCCTTGTGACACCACAGTGATGACCAACACCACACCAAAAGAGCCTCAAACGTCCTTCAGCGTCTCCATACTCTCCTAGCCTGACGACCCCACTCTCATCGCTCCAGCTAAATGCCACGCCCAGCATTTCTTCTCCACAATCAATCTAGACTTGCTTTCCTCCCTGACATTGTGTAGAATGCGAACACATTCTGACCATTCTGATTGGTCCCAGATCCCGATGGGTTGGGCCAGAGCCAGGGCCAGAGCCGTCATTGGCTTTGATACTCGGATTTGTTAGGTCAAATCCCTGGTGAATTTGTTTTGTACGACACCCTTCATTTTGACGTCAGCACAGACAACTTCTAAGATGGCAGGTTCGGACTGAATGTAATGGAGCGATCGATAGAGCAGCGGGATTAGGTTCAGTATGAGTCGTCAGGCAAATATTCTCCCAGCCTGGGCACTAACTACACACCAGCTGCCAGCCCATCATAGTATCAGATCTCATCTGGCCTGTGTCTCACCCACATAATATCATCACGACCACATCAAACGTTCTGGGCTAATCCGAGGCCAATCACATCTCCGCCTCTGAGACTCTGACTAAACGGTCTCTTCTGGTGTCTGTGTATGGTGTGGCCCTACCCTGGCCTTGTAATGCAGTGTACTGATAAGGCCTGGCTGTGGAGAATCAGAATCAGAGAGAGGCAGGCAGGCTAGACTAGAACCTTTCTGTCCTGTAGCGACCGGTCGGGACGGGAGAAATTAGGCATGAAGGAAATCTGAGGTGGGTATCTTTATTATCAGCCAGGGGAGTAACCGTAGAAACGACGACCTGCGGGGAGAGAGGAGAGGCACAAGCTGTTCCAGACGCCTGCTGCTGATTGGCCGAGACACGTTCCAGTGGTAATTAACATCTGCATATGTAAATGAGGCGTCTGCAGGGTAAATTTGGCAGGCGCTTCTCACCTGCGCGTGTGTGTGTGTGTGTGTGTGTGCGTGCGTGCGTGTAAGTTTGTGCATACGTGTGTGTTTCTGTTTCTGTGCATATTTGCATGGTTGAGAAATACCTACGCCAGCGTTTTTCTGCAGCGAGTGCAGATGGCAGGGTAGGACCAGGGTTATTGTAGTTTAATGTTTACATATACGTTTTTATTTCTGTTATTTTTACATTTGTATATGAAATTCAGTTTCAGTTAGTCTTCAGATCTGATTTACTACTTTTTATTTTGTTTACGTTTCATAAAAAAAATGATATTTTGTTTTATATTGTTTTGTTTCATTTTAGTTTCAGTGTTAGGGACAGAAAGTAGCCTATCCATGGAAACATGTATGTGTTGTATAGTTTGTGTGGTTTTGGGGATGCCCATTCTTGCCACTGTGGGGCAGTAATGCATAAAGGTGATTTGGTCAGTTCATAGGTTAGGTGAGCTTTAAAAGTAGACTCAGACAGATGACGTAGATGCACAAAGTAAACAGTAGTAGTGGAAGTGTGAGGCTAAACTACCCCATTGTAGCAGTATGACTCTTTGTGACTGCTCATCTCGACGGGCGTGTTGCTCTGCTCAGACGTTGCTGACGCCTGCCAGATATTACAACACCTGGATAGGTATTTTACGTATTAGCTAACCACGTCATGGTGCAGTCGGGGACCAGACTCCTATGCCATATGATGTGGTAAGGATATACAGCAAAATACCTGTCCAGCAGTGGAAGTTCCTCAGAGGAGGAAGGGGAGGACCATCCTCTTCAGTGAAATTTCATAAAAATAGTTTAACTTTTTCTCTAAAAAGTTGTTATTTTTAAATAAAACTATACTGAATATATTCATATGTCACCAAATAATTGGTTAAAAATGGTTTTGCAATGAAGGTCTACAGTAACTTCAACAGCACTGTCTGGGCTAGCACCATGGTGTAGCTGGAGGACAGCTAGCTTCCATCCTCGTCTGGCTACATTGGCTTCAATACAAAATCTAAGAGGTTCGTAGGCCTCACCCCCTTCCATAGATATACATGGTAATTATGACCACTTCCAGAGGACGTCCTCCAGATTGTGCCACAGAGCATTATGGGGGTTCTATGTGTTGAGAAGCTTGGTGACATTGTTGGATAGAGATTAAGAGTGAGGAGTGATAGTTGAGCATTTTTGGGACATTATTCAATTCAAATGTGTTTTTCAAATTACAGGAGGTATGTTATACATTGTTTTCCTGGGTTTAGAATTGTCCAGTTAGTGCATTTCTTTAAATTTGCCTTGCTAACTTCAGTAGGTAGCTAGCTATCAGCGCTAATGTGCAGTTTTCTTCGCCAGAATGGCCAACGCTGCCAAAAATGTTGTGGATTTTTTGTTGAACTCTTATCATTCTCTGTGGTACATGGAAAAGATGTGAATTAAAAGCGAGGGTCGACCTCTGCCTGAGATCAGTTTCATGAAGAAGGATGAAAATGTGAGGGCGCTCAATACCAACTGGTATCAAAAGTATAGCTGGTCAAGCCGCCTGTAATTGCACGTTACATCTTTTCTGGGATGTCGAAAACAATTCCGAATGATTTGATAGCTTCCGTAGCATCATCCATTAAAAGTCAGATAAAGAGAGAGGTTGACGGAGCACATTTTTTTGCATGCCCTCAAGTAGGCTTTGCACTTTCATAAAGCAAGCTCAGCTCAAGCACTGTGAGTACCCCTATCAATTTTCTCTCATTACTGTATGTAGAGTCAATCACATACACAATCACAATATTACACATCAAAGATTTTACACCTTGCTTGGACTAACTCATTCTTAGCTCTTTTGTCTCACTGTGTAGTGTGTTGTGTTATTCTTTTTTGTCTTCCCAGTCAAATCTTGTCCTGCACTGGTCAAGCCTCTGAACACCTCAACTCATGCCTCATACCCTCATTCAATCACCGCTGTGATCCCTTTCCAACACGGTGTAAGTAGCCCTCTCATTCCCATTACCCCAAATATTGTACTATAAATGTCTTTATGAAATGCTTTAGGTTCAAATAATTGGTCTCTGACGCTTTTTTGAAACACACTTTTGGTCTCCGTTTGTTCCGCGCCTATACCGTGGGTCTCCAATCCTCCTCCATTTTCAATTCACCAGCCTCCACTGCTGTCTAGGCGTTGAAAGATCTAGCATGCATCCGCAACGTCCGAGCAGGGGAACGCTACCAATATCTGTGGTGTTGCTTGTGGCATCGTCATCTCACTGAGTCTACCTTCAAATTCGATTCAATCTCAATGTGGCTTGCCAGATTCAGAAACTTGAAAACCGATTTGAAAAAAAAGCTTGAAAACCCCCATCGATAATCCCATTGATAATCCCATTGATAATCCCAGTAGATTTTTGCCCAAAAGGTAAAAGAAAAAAATTCATGCTGGTTTTTATTCTATTTTAGTTCATTTTGGAGTCAAATATAATAGTTTCAGTATTGTTTAATTATTTCATTTCAGTTTACTAAATCGTTTTCATTGTTAGTTCTTGTTTTACTTTTAATTTGAGTTTTACTAAGGAACAGAGGGGACTGGGTTGTGTGCCTCCCTACCCATTCTTAGTTTTTCCTGTGCAGTGCTAAAGGAGAGGACACATCCTTATAACCATCAATGAGAGGAGAGACCAGTCACCCACAGAGAGACACTAACAGGGGAGAAGGGACAAGAAGAGGGAAACAAATTGTAACCTTTACAAAGCCAGTAACGTCCTATAGTCCATCCATGCACCTGGTCAACATTCCTACAATGTGAAACATGTTCCTGCTGCATATCTATATTCCCGTGTGTCTGTCAGTGTACCTATACAAGTATTTGTTTAGGTTTGAAATTGAGCATATAAGTGTGTGTTTACATCATGTGCATTATTTATGTGTCCACAGTACAGAACAAGCATTTTGTTTTTCATTTTTAAAAGCATTTGTGAGTCTGTGTGTGTGTGTGTGTGTGTGTGTGTGTGTGTGTGTGTGTGTGTGTGTGTGTGTGTGTGTGTGTGTGTCATGCATGTCTGTGTGGAGTGGGCATGTGCTGCTGGAGGAGCCTCTGACCTTTGAAATATGCAGAGTGCACACAAATGTAGAGAGAGAGCGAAAGAGAGAGAGAGAGAGAGACCAGTCGAGCACACAGAGTGACAGACAAACAGCAGGACACCACACTATAAATAGACCCGGTGCCAAAAGCTGATGACACCTGGATTCTCACTCTCCTTCACACACTCTCTCTTGGTCCCCTTTTCTCTCCTACTGCACTTGCTCTCACTTTCCAAATCATTATCTCTTCATCTCTCTGACGGTTTTCCCTTTCACTTCACTCCACTCACTCCATGTCTCCTTTCCTCCCTCTCTCCTCGCTATATGTCCTTCTCTCTCCAAGTCTGTCCCACTTCTCTCATTCAGACAGGTAGGAGGTGAGAGAGGAGCCTCACTTTAGTTCTACAAGAAATCATTACCAGAGGTCCCAGCTGACCTATCATCCTTTCTGACTGACAGTGAGAGTTGATAGCCATGGACATTGGAGTGGAGGAGTCTTATGCAAAGTTAAACAGGCCAGATCCACTTCCAAAAAGCCCTCAATGATCCGAGTGCTTTGACTGAGAAAGCCCCGGAACACACACAGGGAACTCTGTCTTAGCTGTTCGGTTTGCTGTCATGCAAGAAACGTTCAGCAGTAATCCCGAGTGTCAGTGGGAATATACAATTAGCAACAACGTGTGTTCAGAGCACTGTGCACTCTAGTTCTGTAAGGTGGCAGGCAGGTGACAGGTGTTAAGTACAGTGCCACAGTGCTTCAAGGCATCCCTGAATTAGGATGCCAAGGCAATGCAACCCCAACAAAAGGAACAAAACTAACCCAAAGTTGTTTGGCAATAGCTATCAAGGTACATAGAGTAGAAGGGTCTGGTTTGGTTTCATATTGAAGTTAATATCCCATGCATCACAAACCAGGTTGAAATATCATGGCCTACCCTTTGTGCCATCTTGCATTAATTATTTGAGAATTTGTCTTGTAATCCTAAGCAGGGAATCCCACCCAGAACAAATGGAATGTCAGCTTTACGCAACATCCTTGTAAAGGCATTACAGGGCATTAAGTCCCATGTGGGTTTGAATTGGTCTCATTAGTACAGGATTACAGCACTGTGGGGATTAGCCCTCCCCTTAGGAAATACTGGAGGTAGGAGCAGGGGGTGGCCCAGGGGCTGGGGGATAGGGAATTGGGGATGGGAGTAGCCTGCCGTGGGGCTAGGGGATAGAGGTTGGAGTTTGGGCTGAGGTATGGGGGATAAGGTTGGGGCTGGGTGGCTGGGGGATATGGGGATGGGGTATGGGGGATAAGGTTGGGGCTGGGGGATAAAGTATATCTGAGTCCCATCCCACTGAGGATCCGCTTAGAGCTGCTGACACCTCACCTTCAGCCAAAGCTCTCAGATACACAGAGCTGGATCAGATGAGCCAGAGCCAATTACCTGGATCCATATCTCTAACTGTTTGGGACCAAACCACCAGCACTGACTCATCTCATGTAATGTGCAAGTGACGGATTCAGATGCATTGTTTCTAGTCTGTTGCAATCAGAAAAAAATGCAGAATGAATGAAATACCTCTGCAAAGTGTGAGACATCCTGTTTTCATTCATTCATGAATGTGAAGATCCTTCCACCCCAGTCTCCCACCTTGTCTGGAGTTTCCTCAGCACAGAAAACCAGGTCAAATATCCAGCCAGCTGCCTAGCCTGTCTTTCCACTTACAGTCTGGTTGAATAGTGATGAAGAGGATGACGAAGATCTTCTGGACTGCAGGTGCTGAGTTATGACTACGCCTGCATATTACACACGGACCCCCAACCATGGCAGTCAGAGGGACTTATTCACGGAGGGTTAGAGGTACTGTACCATAATCTGTGTTATTTAACAACCAAGCGCTGGTTCATATCCGTCTCGGAGGGTCATAGTAGGAGCACCACCTTTCAAGAGGTGGGCCGGTTTAAGATAAGGAACTATTATCCTGGGTCTCCAGTTAGATAGGTAGCCAAAATATCTTACGTTAGAGCCCTACTATGGCTTTTTCAGGCACTCGTATTGGTGGGTTAATAGGGACAGACAGGAGCAGCGTGGTCAACCTCAGCATCAAACTAGCCGGGGGCCATCTATTACCATCCTAATGGGATTCTTCCATCCCCGGTGTTGTGGAGGATTGTGCAGCCTGAGTCAATGTTGCTGCATGAAGAAGACAAACGGTTGCACTTCTCCATATTAGAGGCATGGGTTATCTTGTTAAGAGCCACGGCGTGAGTGTCCATTGATGGGTTATCTTGTTAGCGGCTAAGCGGCTAGCCTCAGTGTGTGTTTTCCATTGATGGGTTATCTTGTTAGCGGCTAGCCTCAGTGTGTGTTTCCATTGATGGTTTATCTTGTAGCGGCTAAGCGGCTAGCCTCAGTGTATGTGTCCATTGATGGCAGGGTTTAGATTAAATCCCAGGAATAACCCAGGCTAAATGGGATGAATGAGAGAAAGCAGCCCTTTGTTCCCTGTAGGCTGATGGCCTGGGGCAAGGGCATAAAGTGGAGTGGCTAGGCTACTATAGGAATCTACCACAGTAGCTATATCAACTGTCAAGCCAGGAATTTGACCAATGTTAGGCAGTTCCATCGTCATCAAAAACATGATTGGATATCACCTAATTCTGATTACCTCTCTCTATTTGTTATACAGTAGCTAACACATACAGTATGCTTGGAAAGGATTATCCTAGTCTGATCCTCCTGAGGCAGTTCGTTCCTTTTAATGTCAACGAGAGAAGGCAGTGTATTTCAGCTCTATGCGTTTTTTTTTTAACCAGCAAAGTTTATTTATATATAACAACAGTAAAAAGTGAATTCCTGGCTTGCAAAATAGGTGCTTCATATTTACAATAGGTACACAATAATATATTATCATAACAAAACCTAAGCAAAACAAAATAAAAAAATGAGAACAACTTTAAATACTTTAAACTTTCTTAGAATTTTCACAGCACTTTTATAAAACAACAAGAACAGACAGCCATTATTATTATCGTCATTTGTATATACCAAATTACAGAACTCCAGTGTCTACAAAGGGTTGTCTACATTGTGTTGTGTTTAGAATGGAAGAAGGTTATTCATTTCATATTGATACTTCTGCCTTGAGAATAATAGTTGACTTTTCGTTTCCTGGTGACATGAGAAAAGGAAAAAGGTGAATTATTGTCTTGTTTTCCTGTAAGTAATGAAGCATGCCAGTAGACCCATCACTTCGCCACCACGTAAAGCCAAGAGTTAAAAAAAAGTGCACAACATACTGTATCTTCTTCAATTAGGCTCCACCTCTTCTGTCGCGGAAATGGAAGTTGCCATTTTAATCATCCTCGACGTGCATCAACTGCAATATGTCTCAGAGACAACTAACTGGCTGTGAGATTCAATTCTGAGCTGCAGAATGGTAAACAAAACGGAATGATAACTTCCACCTTTTCCTTTCTGTCGTCATCATCTCCAAAGTGTACAGTATGAAATCAATCTGTTTACAATTCATTCAAATCTCTTTCAACAAAACAGAAAGGTGCAGACAGCAGTGAGTTAAGACTTCTAATAAGATATAATCGTCATCATGTAGAAACGAGCAAGGTCATGGTGCTATAGCATGCTGGCCAGAAGACGAGGTTGGATTCGATGGTTAAATGAAATAACCAGCGAATGGCAGTTTATGAAAAATAAAGACAAGTTAAAAACAGAACATTAAGCAATGGTCCCTCAAGAGAAAAAACGCACTTTGTTTCAGTCAAACTATACCTCTCTATTTCATTTACCCCATCCCTATCAAGCCAAACGGAGAACAGAGTGGAACACATAGTATAGGAGGTTTCATCACATGGAATATAAAAGGCACCATAACACAGACAAGCAAATATGAGGCATGAGAGGGGCTTGGTTCTCTTGGATGAGAGGAAGAGAATAGATGGGAGGACACCATTGTTCAACGGCGGATGCTTCACATTGGTGTTTGAGCGTGTGTCTGTATTTAAAGTGTACCTATAGATATTTGTGTAGCAGGGGGCCAACAGCCAGACATCCTGGCAGGACGCATTAACACCATGTCAATCATGTGATCGCCTTGCCTTTCTCTATGCCTGTTTTTGATGTGTTTTTTCATCTTCCGATCACACTCTGCACACGACTACACTCAGATCAAAGCACTGCTTCAAAGCCCGGGAGCAGGAAACTAGAGCTAAAAGGGTTTCTCTCTCTCTCTCGTTCTCATTTCTGACTGAGCACCTACTCTTCAAACAGCTCTGGCGAGACGGCTGAAGCACTGCCTTCCCGTACAGCAACAGGCCATGACCTCCTCACCTTCCCTATCCTTCTCAAACAGGTCTTTACACACCGTGGCAAAAGGACTGGGCCAATTTCAACAAAACGGTGCCAACAGAGGCGGTGGACTAGTGTTGACGTGAAGACGAGTCAGGAGCACTCAGTGGTTTCGATGGTTGGTTGGTTAGCTTGGTGCTCTAAAGCCACAGACAAAACAAGCACATCCATTAACATTGGTGTTATGCTCTCTCCCTCCATAAGTCATTTCCTCATACTGTTCACCTTGTAATACGACCTAGTTTCAAGTACTTGATGTAAACAGTGAGCCAACATAGAAGTCTGGAGAAAACAGAATGGTGGTGGTCATTCAACCGAGCAGAAAGAATCTACAGTATGCTGTCATCCAGCTAGGATGAGAACATGAAGGTTCCCTCTTATCTATCCTTTCATAAACGGGTTAAGTTTGGTACAGGACAATCCAATCTTACCAAAGATCTACCTGGTACTGTAACACACATTGTCTTTGATGTTGATATCCTCTTTTGACCATGCAAGCAGTTCAGATATTTCCTTCTTGACCCAAAAAAAATAAATTAAAAAAGAAGACAACTTTTCGACATGGAACTATATATTTTACAGAGCTGTCTCTCTCCCGAGCCTGCTACTGTCCTGCTTTCGTACCTGCTGCTGGTTCACAAGCTTCCAGTTACGTGAGCACGTCTCCACAGGCTCTTTACTTCAGTTCGAAGGCTTGGATGGCCCCCGCTGTAAAGCATTAACCGATGAATCATTTAAAACAACGGGATCTTTTGGCACTACAAAGGCTTTCTCTTATTCTCATTTGGAAAGACGTTGCTGGTACATAGTTGGGTAGAAAACTAAGTTCGCTAGCATTTAGCCGCTGGCCGTCTCCAGCGAGGCCTGATCCATTGGCACGTACAAAAACAAACAAAGATGGACCTTGAAAACACTTCTTCTGACATGTGATACGATGCATGCAAGTTTTACACACACACTTGATCCGGTCCCCCTAAAGCGATACAAACAGAGGTTATATAATGGAGTGTTTTCACTCCTGCCGCCAGCCTCAGTCCCCAGCTTGGCAGACTCTAGAATCTAGTCTCCAGTATATTATGGTATTTGTACGTTAAGAGCAGCGTAGCCACGGCAACTACGGCTACAATACAGACGGTAGAGTACACACCCTCTTACGGTAGAGATAGAGGATTTGGTAGCAGGGTAAATGATGGTGACAGGGGTAAAGGGACTTGGACGGATGTTCAGTTGGCCATCTATCTTGCCATTAAAGTTCTGTTCAACTAACTCCTATTTGTTTGAAAAAACATACTCAAATGAAAAAGACCCATCAGCATTTGTACATTCACAGTACATACAGACGGCGTTACTGCAGAGGAGAGTCTTCCAGAAACCAGTGGGATGCTGGTTGTTGTTGTCCTTATGAGCTAAACGCTCTGTGGGCCTGTGGATCTCCTCTTATCACACAGGGTACAGGGGGTTTGGGGTCGATAAGCATGCTGGTTGAACTTTGACCGCCTCAGAGGAGGTCCGGTCTCCGTACGATGCGGAATGCGTTTTGGGGGTTCCTGTACAGGGATGATGGGTTTACAGTCAGAGCTGGGTTCTGTCCACTTGGTCTGGAGTATCATGTTGATAACGAATGGTAATGCTGTCTGAGGAGAACAGAGAGCAGGACAGGACAGGACATGACATTAGAACCATGTCTTTCTGATGGCCACGGCCCCCTATAAGACGTGTTATAATGCAACCTATGCCTTTGTACAGCACAGCAATGTCCATATATGTAACAAGAGGAAGATGTTTCCACTGCAACTGATAAAGATCAAAATGTACACATACAAAAATAAAGCAGATATTTTTGGAAGCAAAACTCAGCAACAATATCTCTGGAATCCATCAGGAGAAGTGTTTATCACTTTCGCTAGCTCTTTTTCTTACACCGTCTCTAATGTGGGTTTTCAGCAGACAGGGAGGGTGTATCTGGCTATAACATCTCCCCTCTGTTCGTTCCTTCTCATATCTCTCCTCCAGGGCTATACACACACACACACACCACACTGCCCGTCAAACCCTAAATAATATCAGCTGGAAAGAAAGATGCCATGTAGCCTTTATGAAGGTCTGTGGTCGCCCCACCGTACATCATCATCACCACCCATGTCTCCAGAGCCTATGGAGTCTTTTGGAGTTGGTGGCAGTATGGCAGAAAAGGAAGAAAATTTGATTAAAAAAACAACTCTTATTTCTGGATTTAAAAGTTCCCAGGTCAGTGGTGGTTGGTTTTCCCCTGTGAGTATCGGGACTGTTGGTTGGGTGGCTGTGGCTGATGGATATCCCGGGCCGGTCCAGTCGTCCAATCCCGTGGTCTGTTTCAGCTCTCCATGGACATGGCTGAGATGAGCTGCTCCACCTTGTAGGCCAGACGCTGTTTCTTAGCCTGCTCGTCCTGCTCCAGGGCCATGGTGATCTGGGAGGGGGGGGGGGGGGGGGGGGGGAGACAAGACAACAACATGCTTTACTGTCATTCCTAACACACTCAAACCAGGAAGTCAGCCTATTGTGAACCCAGGACAACAACATGCTTCAGTGTCACACTCAACGCAGGGAAGACATACAGATATATTGAGGAATGTGTTGTCTGTGGTCTGTTTACAGTATTATGTGTTGAGGAAGTTGACATTTGTGATTTGGCTTTTCTTAAATGCCCCCGAGGGAATACATTAAGTTGTATTGACTTACATAATGCCCATTGTATGTCAACTGGCTTAGAGTATGCTTTGTTGGATGGGTGGGACCATGTGTGATTGATATTTCCTGACTATAACATTAAAGAGGAAATAGAATTGTCTCTGTCAGAGAGAGTGGCACAATAACGTGGGCATTTGTCAAGCTGTTCAACGTGGAATCCGACAGGGTCTCCTCTCTGCTGTCTGTGGTGTCACACAGAGTCACAACACGCTGTATGCATGCCAGGGTGACAACGCGGCAGCCGGGTGGTGCTTTTTCATGTGCTCATATCAAACAGGAGAAACAATACCCAATAAGATCACTGGTACGAGTTATGCCACACAGTGAGTGGATATAAAGTGACATTGATTAAAGCTGCGGACCAATGCTAATGCCGCACAGCTCTCCCCTTTCTACATGACCGACATGGACTGTATGTGATTGTGAGCAGTGGGAAAGGCATTGAGGTGAAAACATTATGGGGACATTAACGAAGACTAGTTTCTCTTAAGGTCTGTACATAGCTCCAGCAGCCTGTCCCATAGTACACTACCTGCCTCCCTGCCTGTTGTCTCCCTCTCATCTGCCTAAGTGCTCTTAGAGCTGGCAGAGCAGAGCCCAGCGGAGTCTCTCCTCCTCATCCCCCTCATACCAATCTATTATGAATCTGTTGTGCTGTATGCAGGCACAGCTCCTTCCCTCCCTCCCTCCCTCCCTCCGCCATCACCAAAATCCATTTAGCACTGCGCTAGCCCGCTAGAGGGGCCACACAGGGAGCCAGGCATGGAACAAACAACTGATGACGGCCAACGATAAGGGCCTTAGCACTGTGCCCAGGAGAGAGAGCTAGAGAAGAGGAGAGACAGAGAGAGGGAGTGTGTGTGTGTGTGTGTGTGTGTGTGTGTGTGTGTGTGTGTGTGTGTGTGTGTGTGTGTCTGTGAGAGAGAAAGAAAGAAAGCTAGAGGTGGGGGAAGAGCGTGGGATAAAAGAAAAGGAAACAAAGTGGGAAGAAAGTGCGAGAAAGAGAGTGGGAGTAAAAGAGGTGGTCTCTGAGAGGTAAAAAGAGAGAGGAGAAGTGAACACTAGCTCCTAGCGGCAGCAGCTTCAAGCTCTTATGGCAGATGGGGAAGAAGAGAGAGACGAGAGAAACACAGAGGAGAGAGTGAAAGAGAGAGAGATAGATGGAATAGAAAGGGAGAGAGAAGAGGGAGTAGGCTCCTCGTCTTGTGAATGGGGCCTCAATAAGGGCAGACTAATGGCTCCCAGAAGAGGTGCTGACATTACAGCCGGAATGTCTCCATTACAGAAGCTTTTCTCTCTCTCTCGCTCTACCCCGTCTCTTCTTTGTCGCACTCTCCCATCCCTCTCCCAAATTTTCTCCCAAATTTTCTCTCTCCATTTTCTCTCTCTCTTTGCCCTCTCTCTCTCTCTCTCTCGTTCTCTTTCTTTCCCTCAACCCCCCCTCTCCACGTCTTGATTCTGCTCAAGAGAGCCACAGAGAAAGAAAGAGAGAGCGAGAGAGAGAACAGGGCTGTGTTACTTCACACCACTCAGGGGATGGAGTAGCATGCTGAGCTGCTTGTACAGCCGCTGTTCCTGTCTCTCCTCCACATATCATCCACCCACAACTCTCATTGGCCCAGGACATATGGCACTTAGGATGGGTTGTGTGACTTGGTTGTGGCAGCGGCACCGGGGGGGGGGTATGGTTCTTTGTGACGAATACCATCAGATCAGAGAAGCTCTTGGCATCTCTGAAAGTTTTTGAAACACTCTAAATGAGTTAGGAATGCCCATGAACTAGACTAGACATGACTGAAGAGGAGAGTTGATAAGGCTGTAGCATGGCCTCCCCTGTTAAAAGAATGGCAATTATTGCAGTGTGTCAGGACTCACCTCCTCGCTGTATTTGGAGACATAGGAATAGATCTCGTTGAGAGCACTGAGCATGTTAAACTCTGTGGAGTGGAGCCTGGCCTGCTCTGCCAGGTAGGCATTCATGTCCTGGTCACTGATGGCCGGCAGACGGTTAATGTCTGCGTAGTACCTGCAGGCACACACAGGGGGCGACACTCAGTTTCAACATGCAGAGCTGAAACAATCGACACCAGAATTCTTTACCGGAATGTTAAGCCTCATCATAGAGTACATCACAGGAGGCTGCTGAGGGGAGGACGGTTCATAATAATGGCTGGAAAGCAGGGAATGGAATGACATCAACCACATGGAAACCACGTGTTTGATGTCATTCAACTTACGGCGCTCCAACCATCACCACAAGCCCGTCCTCCCCAATTAAGGTGCCACCAACCTCCTGTGGAGTACATATGTGAAAAAGTGTGTGAACCCTTTGGAATTACCTGGATTTCTACATGAATTGGTCATAAAATTTGATCTGACCTTCATCTGGGTCACAACAATAGACAAACAAAGTCTGTTTAAACTATTAACACACAAACTATACGTTTTCATGTCTTTAATGAACACAATGTAAATCTTCACAGTGCAGGGTGGGAAAAGTATGTGAACCCTTGGAAGTAATAACTGATTGATCCTTCTTTGCCAGCAACAAGCTCAACCAAATGTTTTCTGTGGAACGGTCAAGAGGAATTTTAGACCATTCCTCTTCACAAAACTGTTTCAATTCAGCAATATTCTTGGGATGTCTGGTGTGAACCGCTCTCTTGAGGTCATGCCACTGTAACGGCTTTCCTCCTGGGAAGGAGAGGAGGACCAAAATGCAGCGTGGTTATTGTTAAGCATCTTTAATAAAGACAAAAACACTATACAACTACAAAATAAGGAAACGTGGCTAGTGCAGAGAACACAGAGACAGGAAACAACCACCCACAAAATGCCCAAAGAATATGGCTGCCTAAATATGGTTCCCAATCAGAGACAACGATAAACACCTGCCTCTGATTGAGAACCACTCCAGACAGCCATAGACTTACCTAGAACACTCAACTGAACACAACCCCATAAATCTACAAAACCCCTAGATAAGACAAAACACATAAATCCCCCATGTCACACCCTGGCCTAACCAACATAATAAAGAAAACACAGAATACTAAGGCCAGGGCGTGACAGCCACAGCATCTCAATCTGGTTGAGGTCAGGATGTATTTTCTTCTGCTGTTGATTTACTTCTGTGTTTTGGGTCATTGTCCGGTTGCATCACCCAACTTCTGTTGAGCTTCAATTGGCGGACAGATGACCTTTTTCAGGAGAATGGAAGGCTTTAGTTTTTCCGTCGATGATAGCAAGCTGTTCAGGCCCTGAGGCAACAAAGCAGCCCCAAACCATGATGCTCCCTCCACCATACTTTACAGTTGGGATGAGGTTTTGATGTTGCTGTGCTGAGCCTTTTTTTCTCCACACATAGTGTTGTGTGTTCCTTCCTTTCATCTGTCCACAGAATATTTTTCCAGTAGCGCTGTGGAACATCCAGGTGGACTTTTGCAAACTTCAGACATGCAGCAATGTTTTTTTTGGAGAGCAATGGCTTCTTCCGTGGTGTTCTCCCATGAAACACCATTCTTGTTTAGTGTTTTACGTATCGTAGACTCGCCAACAGAGATGTTAGCATATTCCAGAGATTTCTGTACGTCTTTAGCTGACACTCTAGGATTCTTCTTAACCTCACTGAGGATTCTGCACTGTGCTCTTGCAGTCATCTTTCCCTTACGGCCACTCCTAGAGTAGCAACAGTGCTGAACTTTCTCCATTTATCGACAATTTGTCTTACCGTGGACTGATGAACATCAAGGCTTTAGAGATACTTTTGTAACCCTTTCCAGTTTTATGCAAGTTAATCTTAGGTCTTCTGAGATCTTTTTTGTTTGAGGCATGGTTCACATCAGGCAATGCTTCTTGTGAACAGCAAACTCAAATGTGTGTTTTTTTATAGGGCAAGGCAGCTCTAACCAACATCTCCAATCTCATCTCATTGATTGGACTTCAGGTTAGCTGACTCCTGACTCCAATTAGGTTTTGGGGAAGTCATTTTTTCCAACCTACACTGTGAATGTTTAAATTATGGATTCAATATACACAAGAAAAATACAATCATTTGTGTGTTATTAGTATAAGTAGACTGTGTTTGTCCATTGTTGCGATTTAGATGAAGATCAGATCAAATTTGATGACCAATTTACGCAGAAATCCAGGTAATTCCAGAGGGTTCACATACTTTTTCTTGCCACTGTATATGGCCAATATACCAAGGCTAAAGGCTGAACAGCCCTAGCCGTGGTATATTGGCCATATACCACACCCCCTCAGGCCGTATTGCTTAAACATACTGCAAGTGATTCCAGGACCAAAATAGTTTATGAGCGGTAGGAAAACAAGGAAATAGAATTCTTTGTGTATATTTTGTCTCACTCACCTCTCCACCCAGCTCTTGTAGTTGGGGATGTCTTTAGCATACAGCAGCTTGTTGGAGGGCGAGTCTTTGCCCAGGCGGTGCTCTGAGGTGGAGCAGGAGTCCATGAAGGTCTGGGCCACCACAGACAGACAGGCGTCCGTGATGCTGCTCTTGTGGATGTCAAACACAAACTGAGGGTTCTTGATCACGTTTACCCAGAACCGCAGCGGGAGGCTGAGAGAGAGAGAGAGAGAGAGAGAGAGAGAGAGAGAGAGAGAGAGAGAGAGAGAGAGAGAGAGAGAGAGGGCACAGAAATGAGTCAGTCAGAATCCCCTCTCAGTGTTGTTCTTCACTCTCTGGGTCATGAAAGCACTGAGTCAGAATCCCCTCTCAGTGTTGTTCTTTACTCTCTGGGTCATGAAAGCACTGAGTCAGAATCCCCTAACTATCAGTACCGTATTTCTCTCCTATTTCTGGGTCACTAAAGTGCTTTAGGGAGGAGCTTCAGGCTCTTAACTCCAGACAGGCAGAATCCACTACTGTTATATTTGGGAAAGTTTCTTACCGATGACTCAGTGTATCATCCTCTGACTGATACACATCACATCCTACATTATACATCCTATCATTCCTACTCTACATCCTCCAGGTTCCTCACCAGTTGCTCTTCCACGTGTGACGGACATCTTGGTCGTGGATGCCGTGTTTGTCCGCCTGCTCGTCCAGGAAGTCAAACATGTATTTGATAGCGAGGGGCAGGGCGCTACCCCGGTGGACGGTACTGAACAACGTCTCAAACAGGTCGTCCACAAACTTCTGCAGTGTACCCTGGGTAAAAACAATGGACACACCAGGTCAGACATACATAAACTCACTCAATAATAACTGATTTCCTAAATGAATAGGCAATAACCTAAGCAGATGAAAGTCTCTCATTCGCCACTGGATCCAAAATGCAGGATTGTACCACCAGTCACTTAGTACAATTTATGTCAAACAAAACCACTGTGACTGAAAGTAAACTACTGTAGTATAATTGAAATATGGAGGGACAATGCCTGTTACATAAATACATTTGTAAGCTGGGTGTTACCTTGGTGGCCAGCAGCCTGGTCAGGTATATCTCGGAGACCATCTTGCTGCCGCGGTCTCCCTCCTTCTGGTCTCCATGCTCGTGGTTCTTGACAAGGTGCCACACTTTGACCCCACTCTCAAGGTCAGGGGTTATCATAGGGGCACGGGAACGCAGACTGTCTGGACTACCTGTGTACCGGAAGGACGAGTCTAGAGAGAGAGAAAGAGAGAACGAAAAAGGGTAGGAGAGAAAGACGGAGGGAGAGAGGGAGATAAATTAGACACTTTAAATGAGCCACTGCGTTCCTAGTTCTGTGCTCTATTCCCTTGTCCTGTTCAGTAACACACACGCAAGATGGCGCCGACAGACAGGGATGCTCTGCTTCTAGCTCCAGAGCAACTTTGCTGTATTTGTTTTGTGTGTTATTTCTTACATTATTAGAGAGAGATGATATTACATACAGCCAGAAATAACTTTCGGATGTCAGAGCGGCGGTAACTCACCAGCATTATGACCAGGAATACTACTTTCCTGAATTGGATTCTTTGTTCGTACTCCCCAGGGCAATTGAACTTATCCCAGAGGCTGCTCCAAGACTCCGCCGGCGGAGAAGAGGTATATATTACTCGGCAATGTTCAGTCTCTGGACAATAAAGTAGACGAGCTGAGGGCGAGGATCTCCTTCCAGAGAGACATCAGGGATTGTAACATACTCTGTTTCACGGAATCATGGCTCTCTCTAGATATACTGTCCCTGTCCATACAGCCATACAGGTTCTCAGTACATCGCGCAGACAGGAATAAAGAACTCTCCGGGAAGAAGGAAGGCGGGGGTGTATGTTTCATGATTAACTACTCATGGTGTGATTGTGATAACATATAGAAACTCAAATCCCTTTGTTCACCCGACCTAGAATACCTCACAATCAAATGCCGACCGTATTACCTCCCAAGAGAATTCTCTTCGGTTATAGTCACAGCAATATATATTCCACCTCAAGCCGTGGTGGGGCGGCAGTGTAGCCTAGTGGTTAGAGCATTGGACTAGTAACCGAAAGGTTGCAAGTTCAAATCCCCGAGCTGACAAGGTACAAAGTCTGTCGTTCTGCCCTTGAACAGGCAGTTAACCCACTGTTCCTAGGCCGTCATTGAAAATAAGAATTTGTTCTTAACTGACTTGCCTAGTAAAATAAAGGTTAAAAAAAAAGAAAGCCAATACCACGACGGCCCTCAAGGAACTACACTGGACTTTGTGCAAACTGGAAACCGCATATCCTGAAGCCTCATATATTGTAGTTAGGGATTTTAACAAAGCAAATTTGAGGAAAATGCTACCGAAGTTCTATCAACAGATTGACTGTAATACTTGCGCTGCTTAAACACTCGACCACTGCTACTCCAACTTCCCGGATAGCCTCTGAGAATAACATTGACGTATACACTGAAACGGTGCCTGAGTTCATCAGGAAGTGTATAGGGGATGAAGTTCCCACGGTGACTGTTAAAACCTACCCAAATCAGAAACTGTGGATAAATGGCAGCATTCGAGGAGGGTGACTGGGAATATGGTTAAATACAAACAGTGTAGTTATTCCCTCCATAAGGCAATCAAACAGGAAAAATGTCAGTACAGAGACAAAGTGGAGTCAACGGCTCAGACACAAGATGTATGTGGCAGGGTCTACAGACAATCATGGACTACAAAGGGAAAACCAGCCACGTCGTGAACACCGTCGTCTTGCTCCCGGACAAGCTAAACACCTTCTTCACCTGCTTTGAGGAGAACACAGTGCCACCGACGCGGGCCGCTCACATGGACTGTGGGCTCTCATTCTCCGTGGCCAACGTGAGTAAGATATTTAAGCGTGTTAACCCTCGCAGGGCTGCCGGCCCAGACGCGTCCTCAGAGCATGCGCAGACCAGCTAGCTAGAGTGTTAACGGACATATTCAATCCCTCCCTATCCCAGCCTGCTGTCCCCACTTGCTTCAAGATCTCCACCATTGTTCCTGTACCCAAAAAGCAAAGGTAACTGAACTAAATGACTATCGCCCCGTAACATTCACTTCTGTCATCATGGAGTTCTTTGAGAGGCTAGTTAATGATCATATCACCTCCACCTTACCGGCCACCTTAGACCCACTTCAATTTGCATACTGCCCCAATAGAGAGCATCCTGTCGGGCTGTATCACCGCCTGGTACGGCAACTGCACTGCCCGCAACTGAAGGGCTCTCCAGAGGGTGGTGCGGTCTCCCTAACGCTTCACCGGGGGCACACTGCCTTCCCTACAGGACACCTACAGCACCCGGTGTCACAGGAAAGCGAAAAAGATCATCAAGGACATCAACCAGCCGAGTCTTGGCCTGTTCACACCACTACCATCCAGAAGGCAAGGTCAGTACAGGTGCATCAAAGCTGGGAACGAGAGACTGAAAAACAGCTTCAATCTCAAGGCCATCAGACTGTTAAATAGCCATCACTAGCCGGCTACCACCCGGTTACTCAACCCTGCACCTTAGAGGCTGCTGCCCAATATACATAGACATGGAATCACTGGTCACTTTAATAACGAAACACTAGTCACTTTAATAATGTTTACATACTGCTTTACTCATTTCATATGTATATACTGTATTCTATTCTACTTTTAGTCAATGCCACTCTGACATTGCTCATCCTAATATTTATATATTTCTTATATTTCCATTATTTTACTTTAGATTTGTGTGTATTGTTGTGAATTGTTAGATATTACTGCACTGTCAGAGCTAGGAACACAAGCATTTCGCTACACCCGCAATAACATCGGCATGTGACCAATAAAATTAGATTTGATATTCCCCCCCAACACACACACACACATACATTGAACCTCCTCCTGTCTAATTTGCCCTTCTCCTCTGTAGTCTCATTACAAAGCTTAAAACCCCTAGTCCCTTGTTCCTCTTTAACCTTTCTGTAAAGTAAATTGCAGCGTTGGATCATTTCATATTAGCTTGGCAGAAATGTGATGAAGGAAGGGGAATAAATAGGTCTCTGTCTGTCTGTTCGTCCGTCCGTCCAGCTCAATACATGTCTGTTGGCCCTCTGGATAGCAGGAGCAGCACCCTCTCACTCGACTAAACGGATGAAAGGAGCCATGCACCAATAATATTTCATTAAGTCCAGAGAGTGGGGGAGTGGTGGAGGGGCTGCTGCCAGCCCAGTGCCCCCCCCCCCTCCCTCTCTTTCATATCATCTCTCTCTCTCTCTTTCCTTCATATTATCCCTCTCTCTGAATAGAGGTGCGAGAGAGAAATCCATATTTATGTTTTATTTATTTTCCCTTTTGTACTTTAACTATTTGCACATTGTTATAACACTGTATACAGACATAATATGACATTTGAAACGTCTCTATTCCTTTAACTTTTTTGTGTAATGTTTACTGTTCATTTTTTATTGTTTATTTCACCTTTGTTTATGATCTATTTCGCTTTGTCAATATAAACATATGTTACCCATGCCAATAAAGCCCTTTTGAATTGACAGAGACACAGAGACGTGGCTCTCCTGGGTTCCTCTTAAAAGGAAGTACAATTGTCTCTTTCCTGCTGTCGCCACATTGAAAGGGTCCTAATCAATGCATCAAAAGATCTCTAATATGTAAAGCACTCCAGCCATCTTCTTTCCCTCATTCCTTTGACACTAAGGAATGGCGCTCTTCTTCTCCTCCTCCTCTTCTTCACCAGTGTTCTTACTTAGCAGCTCTTTCCTCCCCAGTGGCGGTGAGTGTGTGTGTGTGTGTGTGTGTGTGTGTGTGTGTGTGAGAGAGGTCTGGAGGGGCTCTCTATCATTGTCAGATCCCTCTCACCTGTCTTCAAAGGGCAGTGTGGGACAACAAAGCCTCAGAGCTCTACAGCGACTTACAGCACTAAGTGGTCTTTTCTAAAGAGCAGCAGCAGCGAGAAGGGTCTCTAGGGTGTCCACTGGGGACCTTTGAGACTGGCGGGGGGCGGGGGGGTCTGTCAGCCCCTGTGTGTGTCTCTCTCTGTGTGTGCGAGTGGGGTGGATTGAGGTCTCAAATCCCATTTTAAGCCACTGGCAGGTCCTTGCCCCTCTCTCTCACTACTCCTTCCTCTCCAGGGGGGCAGACCTCTCCCTCCTATCTTCAGCTCAGTAACCACTGCACCAGACTTCACACTCCCGGGGGTGGGTGTGAGGGTAGCAGGGGTGTGTGTGTGTGTGTGTGAGAGGTAGGCATCAGGGGGGAGTGTGTAGCGGGTTACTCAGGGCCGGGAGAGTGCTGGAACGGTAAATTGAGGCGGGATGCTAAATGCTGAATGTTAAATTGATATGAATCAATCAGACGGGTGTCGGGGCACATCTGTGCCCGCTGTGCCAGGCTTTGATTGATTGGGGACCGGGCTGGAGCCAGAGGAGGACAGGTTGTTTTTTGATGCAGCATCGTACAAAACACACACACACACACACACACACACACACACACACACACACACATACACACACACCCTCATTGCTATTTAATGACTTTGGTCAAATATTCAAATTTAAGCAGTATGTTGTTCAGGATGGAATAGTGTTTAATACTGTATGCATTACCAGCCACTGAACCACACTGAGACTAACATAATGTGTTAGTGTCCTTTAGATCATTCATGTTGTTCATCTCCAGATCCTCTGTTTCAGTCATTACAGAGTAATACTTATTTACTACATCAGAGCATAATACTGCTTTTGTTGGTTATGTAGTCATTACTCCTGTATCTCGCAGTTTCTCTACCGTACATTCTTAATGTGGCCGTGGTAATGAGGAGCTGGCAATGCTTTCTCGGACATCGTAAACGTCACCATCTTTATGAATTAGAGAGAGTCCTATAGGACTTTTATTGCACATTGCACATGACACATTAACTATCCTCATTGTTTGTCTGACACTGTCCAGGGCTAATTTCCAATTTACTGGTGGTTTTGTGATTGGCAAATGGGGACTTAGTAAATAGGAAAGGAGAAGGGTGATGGTGTTACTGGCCCAATTGGTCATCTCTCCAGGCGACAGAAAACAACCTATGGGGGTTCTCATCCAATCCCAGCCCTGATAATTGGCCAACCGTGTTCCGTTTTCACTTTCTATTGGTGTGAAGTATCATTCACAGTGAATAATTAGCCAATCACATGCTGCCGTTGGGGTTGGGCATGGAACCAGATGGGAGGCCCTGTGGCTCACCCCTGTGACTGTCACCAGTGTGTGTTTGGGTGTGTGTGTGTGTGTGTGTGTGTGTGTGTGTGTGTGTGTGTGTGTGTGTGTGTGTGTGTGTGTGTGTGTGTGTGTGTGTGTGTGTGTGTGTGTGTGTGTGTGTGTGTGTGTGTGTGTGTGTGACGGACCATTACACTCTGGCTCCAGGCTCAGTCTGGCATCCTCATTATTATACTTGATGGTAAAACCAAACACCTCTCCATGTCTCCCATCGGGCCCTCTCTTTCTCTCCCCCTCTCTTCCTCTCCATCCCTCTACCCCCCCTGCAGGTTCTGGGCTGTGAGGTAAACGGCAGTAAACACCGGCGGGAGGAGATAGTAGGGTAAGCAATGGCGCCGCAGCAAAGCATTAGACACTCCAAACAGAGCTGGTCTACAAACTCATCTGAAAGGCTAACGTGTATATCAGGTGTGCTCACACCCAAAGGCTTAGACACGGAACACTTTGACCTATGACCCTCCCTTCCTCATCCTGTGTTAATATTTATGTTGATGTTGTTTGTTTGAAATGGTCCCATGGCTTGAGGAGCGAAGTACAGTACCTACCATGGAGATCTATGTTCAACGTTCTATGTTCTATGTGCTCACCATATCTGCTGATGGAGGTCCGGGAGATGCTGGCTGATGGGGGGATGTTGTAGGAAGAGGTCTGTTTGGGCACCAGAGCCACCACACAGCGGTCAGACACCTGCAACAACACAACAGAGAACATTGTGATAAGAGAACGTGCTCAATCACCGACAGGCGTGCTGCTCGCGGACGACACGTTGTCCGTATGCAGTACACATTGATCTGCAACCCTGGTTTAGCACCCTCCGCCCCTTTCCAAGAGATATGAACACGTGCTCACACCTACGCCATGACACAGCATCTCCTTCCTCTCCTTCTCCTTGAATCCCTCCCTCCCTGTACTCTGTCACATTCTCCCCATTCAACCTCCTGTCATCTCTAACGCCTCGTGGGCTCTCTCTGCAGAGCGTCTCTCTGTACGAAACGACTCAGATGCCTCTGTGATGAGATGATCCGCATCGCCATTCCCATCACTCCCCAGCCATTAGGGAAATAAGGAGAGGAGAGAAGGGAAGGGGAGGCGGGAGTGGGCATAAAGCCAGAGCTAAAGCAATGCGGAGTGAGGGCTTCCCACTGGCATGTCTAGAAAACAACCTCCCCCGCCCCACTGTCATCGCAGCATCTCAGAGGGGGGGGGCAGAGAGAGAGGAAAATAAATTAAGCCATAACAGTGATGGAAAAAGAGCGAAAGTGGAGGGATTGTCCAAAAACGGAAGGGAAATTGATGATAAGAAAGAAAGATATTGAGAGTGACAGGGAACAATGGCACAGTGGAAGAGTCAGCCCTCCAATCCGGCTCTATTGTCTACAGTATTCCTACAAAGATTGCTTTTGATCTCAACTACACGGGGTACGGCAGGAGGATGAGCTCTCTCTCCACATGAAAGAGTCTTATAGGACACCTTTACCATACTGTACATGCCAGGACCACTCTGACTACCTCTCTGTCTTTGTCTATGGACGACACATTGCTGACTCTGTCCACAGTCTCTCCGAGCCACAGCCATAAAAGTCAGTGTTCTACACCATTCCACATTCTACTGTGATTTACTCTACATTTCATTGCCAATCACAGCTGGGAGGGTGTGTTTGCGTGCACTCTTTCAATCTGGATAGACAAAATATTGCACACAAATATACAAAACCACTGTTTTTCCTTCTTGAGAACCAAAATACCAAAGCCCTCTGTGGCATGTCCAGCCAACCCAGTGAAGGGAATTGAGTTTTCGGAGTGAAAGAACAAGAAGGACAAGCATCCAACAGTGTGAAATCACCAAGCAGCCACGGGCTGAATGAAAACCTCCTATATGACATGAAAACAAGGTTGAGAGAAATAATCTGTCCCCCGACCTCTCCTCACTGTTAGCCTCTCTAAAGCTTCAGCTGGGTCAACTCTCTCCTCTCCTCTCCTCTCCTCACTGTTAGCCTCTCTAAAGCTTCAGCTGGGTCACCTCTCTCTCCTCTCCTCTCCTGTCGCCTCCTTTCTACACTTCTCCTCCTCCTCTTCTCGGCACTCCACGGCTAATGACGTGGCCCCACGTTGTACAGTAGCAACCCTCAAACCCCCCCTCCTCCACTCATTTCTAACAGGCCATTAGCTGGGGTCACAGCCGGGGTCAAGTGCTAGAGCTAACTCCAGCTCCAGCAGACAGAGCACTTGAAAGGACAGAAGCTCGAGGAGGAGTCATCTCATTAAATGATGCCACACCGCCTGCCCTCTTAGTGGGGAACGACAAACCGCTCTTTGGAACCTCTTTCCAGCCGTTGGCTCTGTATTGTGAAGACCTCTCCTGAGCCCAACCTATCCTCTCCCTCTCCTCCTCCATGTTATGGTGTCTGTGTGAGCGTAGAGATAGAGATGGGTTGTGAAGACCTCTCCCGAGCCCAACCTATCCTCTCCCTCTCCATCCTAACCTCCATCCTCCATCCTAACCAGTGGTGACACCTGTTCCTTTCTACACCGAGCATTGTCTCTCTTCCGCTCTCCTTCATGGGAATTGCCTGACAGGAGGCTCTCTCTCTGCCTCGCTCCCATCCTTCTCCCTCTCCTCCTCTATGTTATGGAGTCTGATAGAAGGGCTGTGTGAGCGTAGAGATAGAGATGGGTTGTGGTGATAGTGGAGATGATTGAAGGCGTGCAGCTTCGTCCTTCAGGGCTAATCCACAGTGTGAGGCAGGGAGTTGAGGTGAGCCTGACAGTGGCCTGCAGGTGTGATAAGGAACCAACGCTACACTGTGATAAGACTTTCATCAAACAGTCCCCCCCCCCCCTATGTCCACACCTGCCTATCTCTCATCCCCTGATCCTGTGGCCCAAGCCTAGCTTAGAAGGCCTATCTATCACAGATTGGACTGGACTGCGCTGTGCTGAGGTTTAACCACACACAATTTCCTAACTGACAGGTCTTTAATATAGAACTTAAGGATATAAGATGAAAGGGTTATTTTGTAATTTGAACACTAAATTGTGTTTTTATCAAACTAAATAGCTTTCTAAGAGCGTTCTAATAACATATACTGGTTGGGGATAATGCAATGAGAGAGTCCCAGTGTGTTTCCCGAAGAGAAGATGACTCAATCTACAGCAATACTGGCTGTCATCAGACCCCATACCAACTGCCTTGGTGTATAAAGGAATCTGTGGAGAGCAGAGGAACACTCTCTTCACTGTGCCTGCCAAAATGTTGATCTAGATTTCCTTCTCTGTCTGAGCATATTTTAAAACTCAAACTCTGTCTGTGGGGCGTTGTTTGCTCAGATGACAACAGGGGACGAGCCGCCACAGAGAATCAGACTGATGGAAAGATACGTTACTGCTGTAATCCAACTATACTGTCTGGGTTGATCTAAAATAGACCCAAAACGTCCCAGTGCAGGTTCTCAGGCTGGGGGGGGGGGGGGTGAAACTGGAGCTCCTGGTGAAGTCATGTCGGTTCCTCCACAACATCAGTAGGACAACACAAGGTCAGGACACAAAATGGAGGCACAGTGACAGGGCTCTAATGTCTTGGCACAGTTTAGCCCGCTACACTGCAGGAGGATGGGAACCAAGTCATTTCCTGCAGCCATTTTCCTCAGTCACATTTCCAGCTGTGCCCCTGGAAAAATCCTTACTGTCCACGTAGGCACGGCAGAGGACGGGAAAAACCAAGGTACAATTACTACACTTTTCCCAAATACGCAATCCATTTAACTGCAACCACCCCCCACTGCAATGCATTTTAAGTGATCTATTTGCAGTTTAAGATTTCACCAACACCTCACACGGGCAAGCATTCACAGCTCTAAACACCTGACTTCCCACACAGTTTTTTATTTGAATTGTAAATCTTGCCCTATGTCTCATGCCACTCAAGCCCATTATATGGTAATTGGATGTGAGTGTGCCACCTCTGGTCTAGCTTGCTCTAGACCCTGCTCCCCTGGGAACTACTGGACCGGTAATGCTATTCACCAGACGGAAGGTTAAACATCTCACCTCGGAGGATGGCAAAGAGAGAGGGAGAGGGAGTAAGAGAGGGAGAGAGAGAGAGAGAGAGAACAAAGAGAGAGTAAGAGCTGGGCTGATGAAAAGAGAGAAGGCGAGGGAGATAGAGAGGGATAGCAAGAGAGGAAAAGGTGCAAGGGTAGGAGGTAGAGAGAGTACACAGAGAAAGTAAGGGCTTGGCTGACGAAAAGCTCCCTTTGACAAGGAGGAAGACTAATCAACAAAGAGAGATCAACATCAGCAATCAGCCAGGCACTCTCCTATCTCATCAATCTTTTATCTGCTCTCCTCCTGCTCCGACCAACAGTCCAGGTGTGTGTGTCTGTTTGTCTGTGTGTGTCTGTCTGTGTCTGTGTGTCTGTGTGTGTGTGTGTGTGTGTCTGTGTGTGTGTCTGTCTGTGTCTGTGTGTGTCTGTCTGTGTCTGTGTGTGTCTGTCTGTGTCTGTCTGTGTGTGTCTGTGTGTCTGTGTGTGTCTGTGTGTGTGTGTGTGTCTGTGTCTGTGTGTCTGTGCCTGTGTGTGTCTGTGTGTGTGTCTGTGTGTGTCTGTGTGTGTGTGTGTGTGTGTCTGTGTGTGTGTGTGTGTGTGTGTGTGTGTGTGTGTGTGTGTGTGTGTGTGTGTGTGTGTGTGTGTGAGAGTGTGTGTGTGTGTGTGTCTGTGTGTGTGTGTGTGAGAGTGTGTCTGTGGAGTTTCATTCAGTCCCCCTGAGCTCCAAGTATACTCTCAGAAAAAAGGTGACGAATTGTACTTAATACGTACAAATGCTTGTCACTGTAGTGGTACTCTGTAAGATACGTCATTGTACCATTAGTTCTAGGTACATAGTTGTACCCTTGCAGTTCCTACCATAAAAGAGCCAATATTGTACCATATAGTCCACAGATTCAAATGAGCATTTTAAGGGTACCACCACACTGACAAAGCCATTTGTTCCTTCTAAGTGGCAAAAATGTCCTTCTCTATATCAAGTCCCTCACGTTTACACACCTCTCCACCATCCCACTTCTTTTTATTATTATTAAGGTTGAGTCATGCGCCCCCTCCGAAAAAAATGACCCGCCAAACAGCGCTTCTTAACACCCACACACTTAACCCGGAAGGCAGCTGCAACAATGTATCAGAGGAAACACCGTTCAACTGATGTCCGAGTCAGCCTGCTGGCTCCTGGCTCACCACCAGGAGTCGCTAGAGCGCGATGAGCCAAGTAAACCCCCCCCCCCCCCTAACCCGGACAACGCTGGGCCATGCAGTGTCTTAGACTGCTGCCCCACTCGGGAGGCCAGCGCCATCCTCAAACGGGACTCGAACCTGGTCCAGCCAACACCTTAACCATTACGCCTTGAGATCCGTAACTCCTGGCAAGGTTGGGTTAAGGTCGCTACAATATTAATTACAGCACTTTATTGTCACATGGTCTTATGTAAGCCTTTATAAAGACCTCAGCTCTGGCAGGGGTCATGCACAAACATAACCATAGACGACTTAAACAATTCCACTCATGGGTGGCCAAAAATAACTAACTGAAAGCCACGCCCCCACTAATCCACACCTCCACCCTGGGATACAGAAATGAATCTTCTCTGTACCCCTTTTTTTGTGTATGACAATGCGCGTACCTCTGAAATGCAGGTACATTGTGTATTGTAACATTTTTGTACCCCTGGGAACAATTCCCGTACGCTAACGGTACCCGTTTAGTCTGAGAGTGTAGCAAAGGTAGCTACTGAATAAAGATGCTTCCGTACAGTCTGTCTCGTTTTAAATGCATGAATCATTAAAGTTTTAATTTCAGTTGGAGGAGGCAGGCGAGGAGACGGTGTGTATATCTATATCTGGGGTATGTAAACGTCCATTTCCCATGAGGAAATAAATAGCAGAGCTTCCAAGGTTGTTAGGGGTTTCATGAATTTGAATGTGTGTCTGTCTGGTCACACTGTCTGGTGTGAGAATTAGCAGAGTCACAGGGGTGAGGTTCACTAATTCTGCACATGTAAATATTTCACACGCACGCAAATATTCCCCATCTTCGTGCCAGGAGGCACACACTTTGCCAGATGTGGCATTGCGCGCACACACACACACACACACACACACACACACACACACACACACACACACACACACACACACACACACACACACACACACACACACACACACCTCTACCTGGCTCATCACAGCTGTAATGATAAACAAGAAGCTCCGTCGCTCCCCTACTTTTCCCTCTTCTCTTCCCATTTACTCTCTTCCCCTGCTTTCTTGTCTGTACTCACCCCCCTCCCTCTAATCCCCCCCCTCCCTCTAATCCCCCCTCCCTCTAATCCCCCCCCTCCCTCTAATCACCCCCCTTCCTCTAATCCCCCCCCTCCCTCTAATCACCCCCCTCCCTCTAATCACCCCGCGTCCGGCCCGTGTGCGTCTCCTCTGTACTGGTGTTGTGTTAGGGCGTCAGATCCATGATCAATAGGCAGGCTTCAGATGTGCTATTGAGCACTGAGAGATGCTCCTCTATCGCTGTAACAAATGTGTGTGTGTGTGTGTGTGTGTGTGTGTGTGTGTGTGTGTGTGTGTTGTTGTTGTGCCCTGTAGCGTCTCCCATGGCTAATGAAAGAGACAGAGTGACACAGAGCAACATAACAACAACAGAGAGACCTGTTGGAGGATGGAAGCTGACATATTGCACAACCTCCATCAACCACTACAGAGTACCATAAAGTCAGAGTAGTACTATATAGACTCATAGTAGTACTATAGAGACTCAGAGTAGTACCATAAAATCACAGAGTAGTACTATAGAGACTCAGAGTAGTACTATATAGACTCAGAGTAGTACCATAGAGACTCAGAGTAGTACCATAGAGACTCAGAGTAGTACCATAGAGACTCAGAGTAGTACCATAAAATCACAGAGTAGTACTGTATAAACTCAGAGTAGTACTATATAGACTCAGAGTAGTACCATAAAATCACAGAGTAGTACCATATAGACTCAGAGTAGTACTATATAGAGTCAGAGTGGTATTATATAGACTCAGAGTAGTACCATAGAGACTCAGAGTAGTACCATAGAGACTCAGAGTAGTACCATAGAGACTCAGAGTAGTACCATAAAATCACAGAGTAGTACTGTATAAACTCAGAGTAGTACTATATAGACTCAGAGTAGTACCATAAAATCACAGAGTAGTACCATATAGACTCAGAGTAGTACTATATAGAGTCAGAGTGGTACTATATAGACTCAGAGTAGTACTATAGAGACTCAGAGTAGTACCATAGAGACTCAGAGTAGTACCATAGAGACTCAGAGTAGTACTATATAGACTCAGAGTAGTACCATAAAATCACAGAGTAGTACCATATAGACTCAGAGTAGTACTATATAGAGTCAGAGTGGTACTATATAGACTCAGAGTAGTACTATAGAGACTCAGAGTAGTACTATATAGAATCAGAGTAGTACCATAAAATCACAGAGTAGTACTATAGAGACTCAGAGTAGTACCATAGAGACTCAGAGTAGTACCATAGAGACTCAGAGTAGTACTATATAGACTCAGTGTAGTACCATAAAATCACAGAGTAGTACTATAGAGACTCAGAGTAGTACCATAGAGACTCAGAGTAGTACCATAGAGACTCAGAGTAGTACCATATCGACTCAGAGTAGTACCATAGAGACTCCGAATAGTACCATAGAGACTCCGAGTAGTACCATAGAGACTCAGTGGTACTTTATAGACTAGGAGTAGTATGGGTACCATAGAGACTCAGCGTAGTACTATATAGACTCAGAGTAGTACCATAAAATCACAGAGTAGTACCATATAGACTCAGAGTAGTACTATATAGAGTCAGAGTGGTACTATATAGACTCAGAGTAGTACCATAGAGACTCCGAATAGTACCATAGAGACTCAGAGTAGTACCATAGAGACTCAGAGTAGTACCATAGAGACTCAGAGTAATACTATATAGACTCAGAGTAGTACCATAAAATCACAGAGTAGTACTATAGAGACTCAGAGTAGTACTATATAGACTCAGAGTAGTACCATAAGATCACAGAGTAGTACTATAGAGACTCAGAGTAGTACCATATAGACTCAGAGTAGTACCATAGAGACTCAGAGTAGTACCATAGAGACTCAGAGTAGTACCATAGAGACTCAGAGTAGTACCATAGAGACTCAGAGTAGTACCATAGAGACTCAGAGTAGTACCATAGAGACTCAGTGGTACTTTATAGACTAGGAGTAGTATGGGTACCATAGAGACTCAGCGTAGTACCATAGAGACTCAGAGTAGTACCATAGAGACTCAGAGTAGTACCATAGAGACTCAGAGTAGTACCATAGAGACTCATTGGTACTTTATAGACTAGGAGTAGTATGGGTACCATAGAGACTCAGCGTAGTACCATAGAGACTCAGTGGTACTTTATAGACTAGGAGTAGTACTATATAGACTCAGAGTAGTACTATATAGACTCAGAGTAGTACCATAGCGACTCAGAGTAGTACCATAGCGACTCAGAGTAGTACCATAGCGACTCAGTGGTACTTTATAGACTAGGAGTAGTATGGGTACCATAGAGACTCAGAGTAGTACCATAGAGACTCAGTGGTACTTTATAGACTAGGAGTAGTATGGGTACCATAAAGAGCGCTCTGAGGTGCTTAGGGGGGAGAGCGAGGGGGGAGAGAGAGAGGTTGAGACCGCTGCTTACTATCTGTGGGTGAAGGAGAGAAAAAAGAGAGGAAAGAAAAGAGGAAGGAGACACAGAGGGGGGTACATACATACAGTAAATCAGCATGGGACCAAGTCCTCTACGAAGGACACTATGATGTGTCCCATCTAATAACCCTGACACCTTGTAAATTATTCTACCTCTTTTTTCTCCTCCTCTGGGGAAGCAGGTCTCAGAGAGAAAGGCCCCATGGTAAGGCTGCAGCCCCAGCCCCCCTCCACGACAGACTGAACCTAGTCCTCAGTAACACACACACACTCACACACACACACACACACACCATGGCTGCAGGCTTCAGGGCTGCAGATCAACAGGCTGCAGTCTGGAGCTCTGGGCAGATGGTCTCCTTGTCTGAGTAATGGGAGCCTGCTGACCCTCTGCACTACTGAAAGATTCATGTGCTCTGGAGAGGACTAGCTGCCTTCTCTCTTTACCTCTCTCTCTCTGTATCTCCCCTTCTCCCTCTCTCTGTCTTTCCCCCTCTCTCTGTCTTTCCCCCTCTCTCTCTTCCTCCCCCCCCCCCCCAGGACCATGAAGGTGGCAAGGAACTGCAGGTCAAGTCTGAGCCTCTGAGATGTAGAGAGAAGTTCAGCGTGGAGCGAGGCAGGGCTAATTGCCACGGTAACAGGTAAAGGACAACCTAGTCCCTGAGCGGAGGGAGATTAAATATAGATAGCAGGAGTAGAGGGCCTCAGAGGAGAGGGAACGAGAGAGAGGGAGAGTGAGAGAGGAGGGAATGAGAGCGCGAGAGACTGTATCTCTCCAGGGAAGACACTTTATAGGAGGTGTCGGTTCTCTCTCTCTCTCCCGCCACCTGAGGAATAATTGCCCTCTATTCTGTGTGAGTCATGCAGATCAGATGAAACCAGGCGAGTGAATTCTAATGAGTCTGGAGGAGGAGGATTCAACGTCTCAAAGTCAGAAGCAGCTCAACATTAAAGTTCACCTGCAGTACATCTGAGTGGGCCTGGGTGATTTCCTTACTATAAACTATCATTATACTACTACATAGAACGTGCGTTTATAACGTGGCTGAATCCCACGTTATAACTCCAGAGACTTATATGGATACTGTACACAACAAACTGCAATACACTGTCGTCAACACGTATACATGTCATGTCGATGGAATAACACTGCCTGGTAGTGCAGGAGTGTGGCGAGTCTAGATATACGCAACGTAGATCGGTTCACCGTACCTGGTAGTGCATGAGTGTGTTGAGTCTCTTCCAGTCGTTCTCTATCTTGGTGGTGATGTCCTCGTCCTGCAGGACCACGCGGGCCATCCGCCCCTGACGCCACTCTGACGGGGCCAGAGAGAAGAGACGCTGCGTCAGTCACGCTGCCAGAAACACAATCACACGCAGACACACACACACACCAACGCACCTACGCACACACACAGATAACGCGCACATGAACATACACACATACAGTGTCCTCTAGTTTGTGTTTTCCATTTACTGTGGAAGCCTTTGTATCTTACGGTAACACCCTTTTTATAAGGTGTGAGCTGAGTTACCTACAACCAATTCAACTCAACAACACTGGTCTGCAGTATAAAGAGCTTCACAACCCTGTCTGTCTGTCTGTCTGTCTGTCTGTCTGTCTGTCTGTCTGTCTGTCTGTCTGTCTGTCTGTCTGTCTGTCTGTCTGTCTGTCTGTCTGTCTGTCTGTCTGTCTGTCTGTCTGTCTGTCTGTCTGTCTGTCTGTCTGTCTGTCTGTCTGTCTGTCTGTCTGTCTGTCTGTCTGTCTGTCTGTCTGTGTATTTAAGCAATAGGGCCAGAGGAGGTGTGGTATATGGCCAATATACCATTGCTAAGATCTGTTCTTAAGCACGATGCAACACAGTGTGCCTGGACACAGCCCTTAGCCGCGGTATATTGGCCATATATCACAAACCCCCGAGGTGCCTTATTGCTATTATAAACTGGTCATCAACGTAATTAGAGCAGTAAAAATAAATGTTTTATCATACCCATGGTATACGGTCTGATATACCATGGCTGTCAGCCAATCAGCATTCAGGGCTTGAACCACCCAGTTTATAATAGCCATTATTTCCTCTGGCAAGATGAGTGAAACTCTTAAGTTATTCCCTGACTGCAACTTCATTTGATTGGTGTTTCTGTGTCGCTACGAAGAGGCACACATCAGGAGCTTCCAAAGGACTCTTGAGAAAACACATTATCCAAATGAAGCCATATCAACAGCCATTCTGTTCTACAGACACACAGAGCACTCTGTGTACTCTGCTAGGTTAGAAGACGAGAGACCGCGCCCGGGTTGACTTGCATTTTAATGAAACATTACACACTAACAAGTTCAAGATGTACGCTCAGTCAGCCTCGCCGGTTTAATTGGCACTCGTGTCAGTGATACGTCGTTGCATAACCATTCCACGGTCGGCGCGGCTACGGTGGAGTGGGGGAAACACAACGTAGCGGTAAGAAGCACTGAGAGAGAAAATCCTCACCGGAAAAAAGTGAGTCAAGCGAGAGGGGAAAGGGGAAGAGGAGGGATGGAGGGGGAACGTTGACCCGATAATGAAAAGATAATCAGTGTGTTGATGGGGAAATGGACGGGCAGCGTCGGGCATCACTGGGTAGTGATCATTGATTTTCTCCTCTGTTGACTGGACTTTATTACTTTGTGCCACTGCCAGCAGACACTGCTGCTCCAGGCTTCGGGCACGACCCCCTCCCCCCCTCTCACCCTCCCTAGCGTTACCTAGGCGATAGTGATATGGAGACACGGCCTCCTGTGGCTGGGGCCAGTGTGGTTGAAGGGCGTCGGGCACTCCTGATGGGAGGCTGGTGTTTCCATCTCCCTTGTGTGAAGTGAGAGTCCATGAGAAGACGGGGGAGGAGGAGCAGGAGATGTGGAGGTAACGGCGGTGTCGCCTCTCCAGGGCCGGGGCGGCAGACTGTGTAGGAGGCGGTGGGCCTGCCATGGTGGACCTGTGGTGCCCGTCTGTCAGCTCTTACCTGGGTCAGTCAGTCAGGCTACAGACTAGGGAGGGTGTGTGTGTGTGTGTGTGTGTGTGTGTGTGTGTGTGTGTGTGTGTGTGTGTGTGTGTGTGTGTGTGTGTGTGTGTGTGTATCTCTGTCTTACCCAGGTCCATGTCGACAGCGCGGGGCCTCTGTGAGTAAGGCATGTTCTTATAGCAGGCGTCCAGTATCTTCTCCTTGACCTGGGTGATGGTGTCACAGTTCAGCACCTTCACTGGGATCTCAGGACTGTTCTCGTTGTCTGGGTTCACACAGTTCAGGATCTGAAGGGGGAGACGGGAGAGGGGGTTAAGGTGTGTGTGTGTGTGTGTGGGGGTGCGTGCTTGCGTATGAATGTAAGAGCGCCTGCATGAGTGTGCTCCGGTGTGTGTTTGCTATGCCGGTGCCTGTGTGTGTTTCAACGCCTCTTCGTGTGCGAGTGCGTTTCTGTGACTATGTGTGTGTGTTAATGGGTCCTGTCACGGTCCGGTTGCCCCCCCTCTCTAAAATACTATTCCCACGCCCACACCCCCACCACCATCCTAAAATCTAATTTCACACCTTCGGCAGGACACCAATTTCCAGCTCTGTCAGGGTATTAGAGTAATGAGCCCAGTTCCCCGTCAAAGCAAACAGAGTTAAAGTAATGTCTTGTCTGTGACTGCCTTAGTGCTCCTGTCTCTGTCTCCACAGACCCCTGCTCTCCTGTTGGTGCAGCACTGACACCCACAGGATAATTAGCTGTCCAGGACACAGAGGGAAGCAAAACATGATGGTGTGTGTGTGTGAGAAAGATAAATATGTAGTCAGTAGAGTCCGACTGTGTGTGTGTGTGTGTGTGTGTGTGTGAGATTGCCTGAGTGGTACTGACCAGGGTCTTGTAGTCAATCTGCTGTCTGATCAGCTTGTCCTCACTGAGGGAGTAGCGCGCCTCTCCTGTGATAGAGTCTATAGGGCCCTTCTCCATCTGCTGCTTGATGGCACAGTATAGCATGAACAGAGGCTCCCCAGCACACTCCTAGAGAGAGAGAGAGAGAGAGAGAGAGAGAGAGAGAGAGAGAGAGAGAGAGAGAGAGAGAGAGAGAGAGAGAGAGAGAGAGGGGGGGGGGGGGGGATAGGGAGAGAAAACACAGATTAACGACATAAAATGTATTCTCACTGCCACAGCCCTGGCTTACTAAAACTGCTGAACTGGAGGTTGCATTAGACTCACCTTGAGGAACCTGTGAAGAAGGAAGGCGAACCAGTTGGTGAGCATCTTCTCTGCAACGGACTCCGTTCTGAAGAAAGAGGGAAAATAATGTTTTATTAGTTCAGATCGGAATTCACCCTATCCTTTGATGCTGATGTTTCTTTCTCAAATGGATCCAATATCATCTCAGGGCAAAACATGGGAGGATGGAGGGAACGTGGAGGGTTGAGGATAAAACTGGAGCCATTGGAAGAAAAAGAAACCAGTAGAAACAGGGGGAATGAGAGAAAGAGAAGAAAAAGAAAACAGTAGAAACAGGGGGAATGAGAGAAAGAGAAGAAAACAGTAGAAACAGGGGGAATGAGAAAGAGAAGAAAACAGTAGAAACAGGGGGAATGAGAAAGAGAAGAAAGAGAAAACAGTAGAAACAGGGGGAATGAGAAAGAGAAGAAAACAGTAGAAACAGGGGGAATGAGAAGAGAAGAAAACAGTAGAAACAGGGGGAATGAGAAAGAGAAGAAAGAGAAAACAGTAGAAACAGGGGGAATGAGAAAGAGAAGAAAGAGAAAACAGTAGAAACAGGGGGAATGAGAAAGAGAAGAAAGAGAAAACAGTAGAAACAGGGGGAATGAGAAAGAGAAGAAAACAGTAGAAACAGGGGGAATGAGAAAGAGAAGAAAACAGTAGAAACAGGGGGAATGAGAAAGAGAAGAAAACAGTAGAAACAGGGGGAATGAGAAAGAGAAGAAAACAGTAGAAACAGGGGGAATGAGAAAGAGAAGAAAGAGAAAACAGTAGAAACAGGGGGAATGAGAAAGAGAAGAAAACAGTAGAAACAGGGGGAATGAGAAAGAGAAGAAAACAGTAGAAACAGGGGGAATGAGAAAGAGAAGAAAGAGAAAACAGTAGAAACAGGGGGAATGAGAAAGAGAAGAAAGAGAAACAGTAGAAACAGGGGAATGAGAAAGAGAAGAAAACAGTAGAAACAGGGGGAATGAGAAAGAGAAGAAAACAGTAGAAACAGGGGGAATGAGAAAGAGAAGAAAACAGTAGAAACAGGGGGAATGAGAAAGAGAAGAAAGAGAAAACAGTAGAAACAGGGGGAATGAGAAAGAGAAGAAAGAGAAAACAGTAGAAACAGGGGGAATGAGAAAGAGAAGAAAACAGTAGAAACAGGGGGAATGAGAAAGAGAAGAAAACAGTAGAAACAGGGGGAATGAGAAAGAGAAGAAAGAGAAAACAGTAGAAACAGGGGGAATGAGAAAGAGAAGAAAGAGAAAACAGTAGAAACAGGGGGAATGAGAAAGAGAAGAAAGAGAAAACAGTAGAAACAGGGGGAATGAGAAAGAAAAGAGAAAACAGTAGAAACAGGGGGAATGAGATAGAGAAGAAAGAGAAAACAGTAGAAACAGGGGGAATGAGAAAGAGAAGAAAGAGAAAACAGTAGAAACAGGGGGAATGAGAAAGAGAAGAAAGAGAAAACAGTAGAAACAGGGGGAATGAGAAAGAGAAGAAAACAGTAGAAACAGGGGGAATGAGAAAGAGAAGAAAGAGAAAACAGTAGAAACAGGGGGAATGAGAAAGAGAAGAAAACAGTAGAAACAGGGGGAATGAGAAAGAGAAGAAAACAGTAGAAACAGGGGGAATGAGAAGAGAAGAAAGAGAAAACAGTAGAAACAGGGGAATGAGAAAGAGAAGAAAGAGAAAACAGTAGAAACAGGGGGAATGAGAAAGAGAAGAAAGAGAAAACAGTAGAAACAGGGGAATGAGAAAGAGAAGAAAGAGAAAACAGTAGAAACAGGGGGAATGAGAAAGAGAAGAAAGAGAAAACAGTAGAAACAGGGGGAATGAGAAAGAGAAGAAAGAGAAAACAGTAGAAACAGGGGGAATGAGAAAGAGAAGAAAGAGAAAACAGTAGAAACAGGGGGAATGAGAAAGAGAAGAAAGAGAAAACAGTAGAAACAGGGGGAATGAGAGATAGAGAAGAAAAAGCAGACAGAAAGGAATGGTTAACAAGCATGAAAACAGATGAAAGGGTTACTCTCTCCTTCTCTTTCTCCTCCAGAGGACCAACAGTACTACTGCTGAATACCAACACAACACATCTTCTGAGAGCTGGCTAGCCGTGCTGGGAAAGCATAAACACACACAGTCTTCCTCCTCAGACTCCTCCTCTCTCCACATCACCGGCCTAAGCTTCACACACAGCTGTCGATTATTTTCCAGCTGTGTGATAGCTGTGTGTATTCTACCTGCTAACAACATCAGCTGTCATTACCACAGTCTCCAACCTGGACATGATAAAAGCATATTTTCCCATTTGTCTGTCTGTCTGTGTGTGTGTGTGTGTGTGTGTGTGTGTGTGTGTGTGTGTGTGTGTGTGTGTGTGTGTGTGTGTGTGTGTGTGTGTGTGTGTATTGCTTGGGTACTCGAGTACCGCCGAGCCACTTTACAACCTGGTGCGTGTAGAGGGGGCCATACACCATACAGGCTGTACCAGTGGTGTACAGGGCTGATCTGAGGACAGGGATTAGGTAGGATGAGGATATAACGGGCAGGTATTTAACACGCCGACCTACGCTAAGCGTGGACCGGAAGGACAGACGGACGGACGAACAGACAAAGGGACGGACAGTGTGAATAGAGCAGAGATGATTGACACCTGTTCACATGGGAATAACTGAGCGAGCCGGCTCGTCATTGTGTGGAGAGGAGACCATGAGACGACGGTCTAAGAAACCGTGTCCCACTTTTCTGCGACTGAGGAAGACGAGAGGCTAGAGGTTATCTCCATTGTAGCCCTTTGTTGTGGTTGATGTGGGGCCGAGGTGTGGTCGATGTGTGGCTGAGGTGTGGTTGAGGTGTGGTCGATGTGTGGTTGAGGTGTGGTCGATGTGTGGTCGATGTGTGGTCGAGGTGTGGTCGAAAGTGTGGTCGAAAGTGTGGTCGAGGTGTGGTCGAGGTGTGGCTGAGGTGTGGTCGAGGTGTGGTTCCTAACTGCTGGAGGCTGATCCTTATGACTGCAGCAGACCACTGCAGTAGATGAAGGACTTCAGTGACTACTTATTTGAAGTGGGCTGGAGCAGACCACTGCAGTAGATGAAGGACTTCAGTGACTACTTATTTGAAGTGGGCTGCAGCAGACCACTGCAGTAGATGAAGGACTTCAGTGACTACTTGTTTGAAGTGGGCTGCAGCAGACCAGTGCAGTAGATGAGGGACTTCAGTGACTACTTCTTTGAAGTGGGCTGAGGCAGACCACTGCAGTAGATGAAGGACTTCAGTGACTACTTATTTGAAGTGGGCTGAGGAGGAGGGTGGAAGGAAGCAGGAGTTTTATTCACCCCATTTGAGCTGCAGGATGAGCAGGAAAAGGCCATACTTACATCTGAAGGAGGGAGTGATTGTGTCCTCTTCGAGACACGCACACGCATCCACCTATTACCTCTCTCATCTCATCTACTACTCTCCACTAAGCCGTCATCCTCCACAATTATACGGACCCTCCATACTCTGTTTCCAAGCTGGGACAAAAACCACACACATTGTGTTTTTGGACAATGTGCACATTTACCTCCATAAGTCACAGCTCCTCCTCTATTCCGAAGAAGTTAATGGAAGCGATTAAGCATTTTAATAAGCTCAGCAAAGTCCCCGTGGAAGGAAAGTGAAATAAAGGCTTTTCGCAACATTCCAGTTCCCTAATAGCCCATTCTAGCAGCGCAACGCATGGACACGAATCTCTTTAGAAAAACACAGAGGGGAAAAAGACTGAAGGCGATAGGAAACTAGCTACTGCTCTGTCGTTTAATTTGATAGACAGGGGAGAGAGACAGAGATATGCAAAGAGAGAGAAAACAGAAAGCTCTAAAAAAAGAGAGAGAGGGACAGGGGATGGAGTGAGAGCTCAGTGCACGCAGGTAGGGGATCATTAACGAGTAACACAAGCCCCATGAAGGATGTCTCTAAAGGAAGACGGAAAGGGTTAGAGCTAGGTGAAGTGATGGGAGAGAACGAGAGAGAGAGAGAGAGAGACAGAGAGAGAGAGAGAGACAGAGAGAGACAGAGAGAGAGAGAGACAGAGAGAGAGAGAGAGAGAGAGAGACAGAGAGAGAGAGAGAGACAGAGAGAGAGACAGAGAGAGAGAGAGAGAGAGAGAGACAGAGAGAGAGACAGAGAGAGAGACAGAGAGAGAGACAGAGAGAGAGACAGAGAGAGAGAGACAGAGAGAGAGAGAGAGAGACAGAGAGAGAGAGAGACAGAGAGAGAGAGAGAGAGAGACAGAGAACGTGAAAGAGAGCAAGATGACAAAAATGAGCCACAGCGTCTCGCTAAAAGGTTTGAAAGCAGATAAACACATTGGACTGGGAAAGTAAGCAATTTGAAGTCTGAAGGTTGTCAACACTAAAGATCCCATGTTCAGAAAGCCCTTCGGGGGAATCAATCGAATGTCCTGGCCTGTAGACTCTCAGGTAGAAAGACTCCACTACAGTCAGGGAGGGGAACAAAACTTGTCGACCTAAAGTCTTGGTTTGGGGCGCATTCTCTCAAAAGGATCCTCAAAACAACATGGGAGGTATGAATAGACTCCGTATATATAAAGCCGTGACCTCGTCGCTGTACTCTGGCCCGTGTCTCTGGGCCATTCATGGAAGCTATTCTCTGGCTCCTTTGTACTGGTCAAATGGTTACATGGTGAAAACACGTGGAGTTAGATTACTGAGTGGACTATGGGCATGTCGTTTTTGCTACTGTGAAACCATAACAACACAAGGCCACTGGCAGGGATGAGTACATAGCCACCCCCTCATTGCACTCATCATATAACCTTAGACAGGAGTTCATGTCTGCTGTGTGTGTGTGTGAATGTACAGTTGAAGTGGGAAGTTTACATACACCGTAGCCAAATCCATTTAAACTCCGTTTTTCACAATTCCTGACATTTAATCCAAGTAAAAATCCCCTGTTTTAGGTCAGTTAGGATCACCACTTTATTTTAAGAATGTGAAATGTCAGAATAATAGTAGAGATAATTATTTATTTCAGCTTTAATTTCTTTCATCACATTCACAGTGGGTCAGATGTTCACATAGACCCAATTAGTATTTGGTAGCATTGCCTTTAAATTGTTTAACTTGGGTCAAACGTTTCGGGTAGCCTTCCACAAGCTTCCCACAATAAGATGGGTGAATTGTGGCCCATTCCACCAGACAGAGCTGGTGTAACTGAGTCAGGTTTGTAGGCCTCCTTGCTCGCACACGCTTTTTCAGTTCTGCCCACATATTTTCTATAGGATTGAGGTCAGGGCTTTGTGATGGCCACTCCAATACCTTGACTTTGTTGTCCCTAAGCCATTTTGCCACAACGTTGGAAGTGTGCTTGTGGTCATTGTTCATTTGGAAGACCCATTTGCGACATCATTTTCTGGAATTTTCCAAGCTGTTTAAAGGCACAGTCAACTTAGTGTATGTAAACTTCAGACTCACTAGAATTGTGATAGTGAATTATAAGTGAAATAATCTGTGTGTAAACAATTGACTTGTTTACACACAGATGACTTGTGTCATGCACAAAGTAGATATCCTAACCGACTTGCCAAAACTATAGTTTGTGAACAGGAAATTTGTAGAGTGGTTGAAAAACAAGTTTTAAATGACTCCAACCTAAGTGTATGTAAACTTCTGACTACAACTGTATTTCTCTCTGTGTGTGTCTGTACATTCTGTTGACTTTCCCCATAATATCCAACACGGTTGTTTTTCCACCATAGTGAATCCCATTAAGCAGCTTTACTCACTGAGATCCTGCTCTTTCCTTCCCTGAGAGACATGTACCAATGTTCAGCAGCCTATTCCTAAGATCAATACGTAGAATTATACTTCAGTTGTAGTAACAGGGTGAGTATAAGGTTAACAAACCTTTGTTCGAACAGTTCATACGGTCTATCATTTATACCTCTATGAAGAGGTGAAATAGTAACATACTAGCAGTTCGTAAATGATTGACCTATTGATGTGACGCTCGTCTTCATCTAAAGAGAAAGAGTTGTGTGTGTGTGTGTGTGTGTGTGAGCGAGAGATAGGAAGAGAGAGAGAGAGAGCAGAGTAATTGCTAATTACGGTGTGAACAGGCGTGTTGCATGTCTAATGTACCCTGGTAACCCCAAAACACCTTTCACACAAGATCACACTGGCCAAGACTGGTGCCCATCGGCTTCCTCCCTCTCCTAGTTTCCCCTTCCTCTGCTTTCATCTCTCCATCTCCCTCTCCATCCTCCTCCTCTCCCTTTGGCTTCTTTTCTCTCACTCTGCCTCACCCTCTGCTTTCATCTCTCCATCTCCCTCTCCATCCTCCTCCTCTCCTTTTGGCTTCTTTTCTCTCACTCCGCCTCTCACCCTCTGCTTTCATCTCTCCATCTCCCTCTCCATCCTCCTCCTCTCCCTTTGGCTTCTTTTCTCTCACTCTGCCTCTCACCCTATTCACCTCCCTTCTCTCTCTCTCTCTCGCTCTGCGGTGGGACGGGCCAAAAGCTAGCGTGACACTCCATCATCACCTGGAGACCGCCTCAATGATTAAAAAGGTCCAATCAGATCCTATTGCTGACCTGTCTGAGAGAAAAGCCCTGCTGCCCTCCTCGTCCATGGGCCCCCAGCCCCCCCCTGACACGTAGCTACCCCACTATTGCCTCACTCACACACCGGCAGAGTCTGTGGTCAACACACACACCGCGCTCGCGCGCACACGTCAGCGGACACACGCGTTGAGTGCACATACACGTATACACAGGCATTGGCACGCGCAAACACGCACGCACGCACACACACAAACATACTTCCATGACATGTGTGGGAATGCCTTCGGGCAGTGCTGTCTAAAGTGTGTGTGTACCTACTACTGTATATCTTCATCCTGTATGTCTCTTTAGTGTGTGTTATCGGTGGATAATATTATTATTTGCTTTTAAAGTATGTATGCATGTGTGCACGTTTATGCTTTCAGTGTCTAGTGACTCAACGCTACATGTTCCATATACCCTGCTCTAAATGAAACTAAACCATATGGACAGAGACATGCAGAGAAAACATCTGGCTCAAATATATCTTCAAATACATTTCAGGACTGATAGACACAACCGGCTAAAGCATGGGGACAGCTATTGTTCTTTCTACAGCTCCCATATACACATATCTACGGGATCCCTGTTATGGATGTTATGGACAGTCTACTGTGAGTACTACAGAAATGCATTCTGCTACAGCGAAGCAATGTGTGTGTGTGTGTGTGTGTGTGTGTGTGTGTGTGTGGGCAGCAGATAGCGCCATTCAGCCGGTGCGCTCAAAACTCACCACGATGTGACCCTGTTATATGTCACATGTAATATGTATGAGACAGAAGCAGGAAGCTGTAGGCTCAGTCACCCGGGTAACTTCCTGTATGTGTGGTGGCTCTCTCCTCTGACCATGTAGCCCAGGTCCGGTGCTGTTACAGTCACTGATCATTCATACTGCACCGTCATGCACTACTAGCGAGTCCCTGATAGTGTTTCTCCTGCTGCCTCAGATACTGTACAGTACGCCACCGTATGGGCTGTGTCCAAACGCCACTCTGTATAGTGCCATTTGGGACACCGGCATAGAGGTGCAACGTTTTTCCTCTCCACTTCCCAAGGACCCATCAGGAGCCTCTGCTAAAGGACACATCGGGAGCCTCTGCTAAAGGACCCATCGGGAGCCTCTGCTAAAGGACACATCGGGAGCCTCTGCTAAAGGACACATCGGGAGCCTCTGCTAAAGGACACATCGGGAGCCTCTGCTAAAGGACACATCGGGAGCCTCTGCTAAAGGACCATCGGGAGCCTCTGCTAAAGGACCCATCGGGAGCCTCTGCTAAAGGACCCATCGGGAGCCTCTGCTAAAGGGACCCATCGGGAGCCTCTGCTAAAGGACCCATCGGGAGCCTCTGCTAAAGGACCCATCGGGAGCCTCTGCTAAAGGACCCATCGGGAGCCTCTGCTAAAGGACCCATCGGGAGCCTCTGCTAAAGGACCCATCGGGAGCCTCTGCTAAAGGACCCATCGGGAGCCTCTGCTAAAGGACCCATCGGGAGCCTCTGCTAAAGGACCCATCGGGAGCCTCTGCTAAAGGACCCATCGGGAGCCTCTGCTAAAGGACCCATCGGGAGCCTCTGCTAAAGGACCCATCGGGAGCCTCTGCTAAAGGGACCCATCGGGAGCCTCTGCTAAAGGACCCATCGGGAGCCTCTGCTAAAGGAACCCATCGGGAGCCTCTGCTAAAGGACCCATCGGGAGCCTCTGCTAAAGGACCCATCGGGAGCCTCTGCTAAAGGACCCATCGGGAGCCTCTGCTAAAGGACCCATCGGGAGCCTCTGCTAAAGGACCCCATCGGGAGCCCTCTGCTAAAGGACCATCGGGAGCCTCTGCTAAAGTAATTATCCCATCGGGAGCCTCTGCTAAAGGACCATCGGGAGCCTCTGCTAAAGGAACCCATCTGGAGCCTCCAGGCTAAAAGGACCCATCGGGAGCGTCTGTTAAAGGACCCTCGGGAAGCCTGCTGCTAAAGGACCCACAGGAGCGGACTGCTAAGGACCCATCAGGAGCCTCTGCTAAGGACCACATCAGGAGCGTCTGCTAAAGAACCCAACAGGAGCCCCTGCTAAAGGACCCATCGGAGCCCTCTGCTAAAGGACCCATGCGGGAGCCGTCTGCTAAAAGGACCCATCGGGAGCCTCTGCCTAAAGGACCCATGCAAGGAGCGACTGGCCTAAAGGACCATCAGGAGCCTCTGCTAAAAGGATCCATCAGGGAACCCTGCATGAAGAGACCCATCGGAGAGCCCCTGCTAAAGGACCCATCGGGAGCCTCTGCTAAAGGACCCATCGGGAGCCTCTGCTAAAGGACCATCGGGAGCCTCTGCTAAAGGACCCATCAGGAGCCTCTGCTAAAGGACCCATCAGGAGCCTCTGCTAAAGGACCCATCAGGAGCCTCTGCTAAAGGACCCATCAGGAGCTTCTGCTAAAGGACCCATCAGGAGCCTCTGCTAAAGGACCCATCGGGAGCCTCTGCTAAAGGACCCATCGGGAGCCTCTGCTAAAGGACCCCATCGGGAGCCTCTGCTAAAGGACCCATCGGGAGCCTCTGCTAAAGGACCCATCGGGAGCCTCTGCTAAAGGACACATCGGGAGCCTCTGCTAAAGGACCCATCGGGAGCGACTGCTAAAGGACCCATCAGGAGCCTCTGCTAAAGGACCCATCAGGAGCGTCTGCTAAAGAACCCATCAGGAGCCCCTGCTAAAGGACCCATCAGGAGCCCTGCTAAAGGACCCATCAGGAGCCTCTGCTAAAGGACCCATCAGGAGCCTCTGCTAAAGGACCCATCAGGAGCCTCTGCTAAAGGACCCATCAGAGCCTCTGCTAAAGGACCCATCAGGAGCCTCTGCTAAAGGACGCCATCAGGAGCTTCTGCTAAAGGACCCATCAGGAGCCTCTGCTAAAGGACCCATCAGGAGCCTCTGCTAAAGGACCCATCAGGAGCCTCTGCTAAAGGACCCATCAGGAGCCTCTGCTAAAGGCCTCCATGACATTACATGTTACTCATGCACTTCCCTATGGCCCTCCTGGAGGCTCACCAAGCTGTCTACTGGCCCTATCACTCTGAGATGTACAGATATACGCAGAACAGTACAGTGCGTCCCAAACCCTTATTTCCTATGTAGAGTCCATCGGGCTCCAGTCAAAAGTAGTGCACTACATAGGAAATAGGGTGCCATCTGGCACACAGCCAGGCATGACATCAGGGAGAGAAAGCGATGGAAGGCAGAGCTGGACTAATTCATGAATAGGTAGAGAGGGTTCAGGCCTAAACACAATAACAGGCCCAGCCTTCCTGCTATCAGCTGCTAATTGATGAACTGCCATCAGAGCAGAACAAAGACTATTAAACAGGAGAACCGAAAACAACGCCTAGGCTTATATATCTGTGTGTGTAGTGTATGTCTATTATGGCATCTTAAGCCAGACTGTCTGAGCAAAATTCGGTGCCGACCTCGGCTGGGGCCACTGAGAGTACTTCCCAGGGTCCTCCCTATCTTGAGGGAGGACGGGGAGTAAGTCACGGAGTCCCCTAATCTTTGTCAGCTGGGTAGCAGAACATTGTGTGGTAATGTTAATGTGAATGTGCGTGCGTGAGATGCCAGTGTAAAATGAATTGTTGTGTACAACAGACCAGCGCTCTCGTGAATGAACCTTTTTGACTATTTTAGCTGGGCCTCCGTCTGTTTCATTCGACCAGGATCTTACAAATTCTGGTTTGCAGACTGAGTAGTATAATTGAATTGGGGTTATGAACCTTGAGAACATCATTCTCCTAATAAATACTGAACATCGTAGACAATTAGTATTGGAGTATGGATTAAGAATTGTCTGTCATATGAGGAGGCCAGTCCTTGTGTCCTTCTCACACTGCTGGGCTAGAGAACAGGAGCTGAATGCTCAACACCGGGGATGGTCACCTGGTCACCTGCTAAGATGGCAAGCCATTACGCTAAAAGATTTAGCACAACGCCTGAGTCCGTGCGGGAAAACAATCGAGATAGGAGACAGAAGTTGGGCTGCTGCTGAATGTTTGATGAGGAGCCAGAGTTTAGAGGATAAGTGAGACTGACAGTGGTACAACTGTAGACTACAAGACTAAGAGGAAGGGAGAGAGAGAGAGAGAGAGAGAGAGAAGGAGAGAGATATGAAGGAGAGAGATGAAGGAAAGATATATGGAAGGAGAGAGATATGAAGGAGAGAGAGATATGAAGGAGAGAGAGAGGGAGAGAGAGATGAAGGAAGAGAGAGAGATGAGGGAGAGAGATGAAGGAAGGAGAGAGAAAGAGAGAGATGAAGGAAGGAGAGAGAGAGAGATGAAGGAAGGAGAGAGAGAGATGAGGGAGAGAGAGAGGGAGATGAGGGAGAGAGATGAAGGAAGGAGAGATGAAAGAGAGAGAGAGGTGAAGGAAGGAGAGAGAGATGAGGGAGAGAGAGATGAAGGAAGGAGAGAGAGAGATGAGGAAGGAGAGAGAGAGATGAAGGAAGGAGAGAGAGAGATGAAGGAAGGAGAGAGAAAGAGAGAGAGAGGTGAAGGAAGGAGAGAGAGAGATGAAGGAAGGAGAGAGAGAGATGAAGGAAGGAGAGAGAGAGATGAAGGAAGGAGAGAGAGAGAATGAAGGAAGGAGAGAAAAGGGAGAGATGAGAAGGAGAGAGAGAGAGAGAGATGAGGAAGGAGAGAGAGAGATGAGGAAGGAGAGAGAGAGATGAAGGAAGGAGAGCGAGAGAGAGATGAAGGAAGGAGAGAGAGAAAGAGAGGTGAAGGAAGGAGAGAGAAAGAGAGAGAGAGGTGAAGGAAGGAGAGAGAGAGAGAGAGATGAAGGAAGGAGAGAGAGAAAGAGGTGAAGGAAGGAGAGAGAAAGAGAGAGAGAGATGAAGGAAGGAGAGAGAGAGAGATGAAGGAAGGAGAGAGAGAGATGCAGGGAGAGGAGGGGAGATGAGGGAGAGAATGAAGGGAAGAAGATGAAAGAGAGAGAGAGGTGAAGGAAGGAGAGAGAGAGAGAGAGAGAGAGAGAGAGATGAGGAAGGAGAGAGAGATGAAGGAAGGAGAGAGAGAGATGAGAGAGAGAGAGATGAGGGAAGGAGAGAGAGAGATGAAGGAAGGAGAGAGAGAGATGAAGGAAGGAGAGAGAGAGAGGAGAGAGAGAGAGAGAGAGGGATGGAGATGAGAGGAGAGATGGGAGAGAGAGAGAGAGGAGAGAGAGAGAGAGAGAGAGAGAGAGAGAGAGAGAGAGAGATGAGGAAGGAGAGAGAGAGATGAAGGAAGGAGAGAGAGAGAGATGAGAGAGAGAGATGAGGAAGGAGAGAGAGATGAAGGAAGGAGAGAGAGAGATGAAGGAAGGAGAGAGAGAGAGAGAGAGAGAGAGAGAGAGAGAGAGAGAGAGAGAGAGAGAGAGAGAGAGAGAGAGATGAAGGAAGGAGA